>NW_028124515.1:0-65036 GCF_965194825.1 Balaenoptera physalus
AACTTTCCTCTTGTATCATGCCACTGTTTGGCATGCAGCAGAATCCATGTAGCTTTATTCAGTGTGGTTCTTTAGCTCTAGGAAGCCTTCCAGGTCTCAGTAATGGTGGGTCTGCACGAGGAGGAGAAACGTCCTAGAAGGACGGCCTGTGTGTTTGGGCATTTCTCAGCAATGTATCGTTGGGAACAGCTAGATGCCGAGCCAGGGGCAGTGAAGGGCTTATTTGCTTAAACCTGTAAATTGTGGCAAGTTGAAACAACGGAAGTATCTCCCTTCTAAAGCACCTTTAAGGTACAAAATAGAGAAAGAACGAGCAGGGTTAAGGCTCTGAGGACCCTGTTAAAATAAGGCTTGAAGGGAAACTTTATTTTCCTCTTTGGGATTTAGAGAGTTGTGGGCTCCATTCCCCCTAACTCTTTAGTTGCACATATTCTCTTCGTAGCACAATTGCCTTTGTGATGACAAGTGAGTTTCTAGGAATGAAATATGGAGGTTGCCATTCTTTCGTAGCTGATCATCCTTTGGTACTCTGTAATGAACTGGCGAGCCCATTGAACACTAGCTTCAAGCTAAAGTTCCCTTGGTTCATGCCGCGGGTTGCAGGCTTCAGAATCCATGTAGCGTTATTCAGTGTGGTTCTTGAGCTCTCGGAAGCATTCCAGGTCTCTTAGTACAGGCGGGTCTGTACTAGGACGAGAAAACTACAGGCAGGATGGCCTGTGTGTTTGGTGAGTTGTGAGCAGTGCACCACTGGGAACAGCTAGATGCCGAGTCATGGGAAGTGATTGGCTTCTTTTCTTACACTCCAAAAAGTAGTCAGTTGAAACAACTCAAGTATCTCCCTTCTAAAGCACCTTGGACGTACAACGTAGAGAAAGAAACAGCAGAGACAAGGCTCTGTGGGCCCTTTTGTATATGAGGCTTGAAGGGAAACTTTATGTTCCTCATTGGGATTTAGAGAGTTTCGGGCTCAATTCTCCCTGAGAAACACTGTGTAGTTGCACATGTTCTCTTCATAGCAGAGTTGTCTTTGTGATGACAAGTGAGTTTCTAGGAAAGAAATATGGAGGTTGCCATTCTTGGGTAGCTGCTCATCCTTCCGTAATCTGTAGTGAATGGGCGACCCTAAAGAACACTAGCCTCAAGCTAACTTTCCTCTTGTATCATGCCGCAGGTTGCAGGCAGCAGACTCCATGTAGCGTTATTTATTGTGGTTCTTGAGCTCCAGGTAGCATTCCAGGTCTCTTAGGACTGGCGGGTCAACACTAGGATGAGCAATGTATTAGAAGGACGGCCGGTGTGTTTGGGCCTTTATGAGCAATGCAGCTTTGGAAGAGCTAGATGCCGAGTCACAGGCTGTGAAGGGCTTCTTTGCTTAAACCTCTTCATTTTTGCAAGTTGAAAGAACTCATGTATCTCCCTTCTTAAGCACCTTGTGGGTACAAAGTAGAGAAAGAATCAGCAAGGTCAATGCTCTGCTGGCCCCTTTGAAGATAAGTCTTGAAGGGAAACTTCATTTTCCTCTTTGGCATTTAGAGAGTTGGGGGCTCAATTCTCCCTGAGAAACACTGTGTAGTTGCACGAGGTCTCTTCATAGCACAATTGCCTTTGTGACCACACGTGAGTTTCTAGGAAAGAAACTCGGAGCTTGCCATTCTTTGCTGGTGCTCGTCCTTTGGTAATCTTCAGTGAATTGGTGACCCCGTTTGAGCACTAGCCTCAAGCTAACGTTCCTCTTCTATCATGCCACTTGTTGCCATGCAGCACAATCTCTGTAGCCTTATTCAGTGTGGTTCTGGAGCTCTAGGAAGCATTCCAGGTCTCTTAGTACTGGCGGATCTGCTCGACCTTGAGAAACGATACAAGAAGGATGGCCTGTGTGTTTGGGGAGTTGTGAGCAGTGCACCGTTGGGAACACCTAGATGCCGAGACATGGAGGTGAAGGGGTTTTTTGTGAAACCTGTAGAATGTGGCAACTTGAAACAACTCAAGTATCTCCCTTCGAAAGCACGTTGGAGGTACTAAATAGAGGAAGAAGCATGAGAGTCAGGGCTCTGCGGGCCATTTTGAATATAAGGCTGAAGGGAAACTTTATTTTCCTTATTGGCCTTTAGAGAGTTGTGGGCTCAGTTCTCCCTGAGAAACTCTTTACTTGCGCATGTTCTCTTCATAGCACAATTGGCTTAGTGATGACAAGTGAGTTGCTAGGAGAGAAACTTGGAGGTTGCCATTCCTTGGTAGCTGCTCATCCTTCAGTAATCTGTAGTGAACTGGCGACCCCATTGAACACTAGCCTCAAGCTAACTTTCCTCTTGTATCATGCCACTGTTTGGCATGCAGCAGAATCCATGTAGCTTTATTCAGTGTGGTTCTTTAGCTCTAGGAAGCCTTCCAGGTCTCAGTAATGGTGGGTCTGCACGAGGAGGAGAAACGTCCTAGAAGGACGGCCTGTGTGTTTGGGCATTTCTCAGCAATGTATCGTTGGGAACAGCTAGATGCCGAGCCAGGGGCAGTGAAGGGCTTATTTGCTTAAACCTGTAAATTGTGGCAAGTTGAAACAACGGAAGTATCTCCCTTCTAAAGCACCTTTAAGGTACAAAATAGAGAAAGAACGAGCAGGGTTAAGGCTCTGAGGACCCTGTTAAAATAAGGCTTGAAGGGAAACTTTATTTTCCTCTTTGGGATTTAGAGAGTTGTGGGCTCCATTCCCCCTAACTCTTTAGTTGCACATATTCTCTTCGTAGCACAATTGCCTTTGTGATGACAAGTGAGTTTCTAGGAATGAAATATGGAGGTTGCCATTCTTTCGTAGCTGATCATCCTTTGGTACTCTGTAATGAACTGGCGAGCCCATTGAACACTAGCTTCAAGCTAAAGTTCCCCTTGGTTCATGCCGCGGGTTGCAGGCTTCAGAATCCATGTAGCGTTATTCAGTGTGGTTCTTGAGCTCTCGGAAGCATTCCAGGTCTCTTAGTACAGGCGGGTCTGTACTAGGACGAGAAAACTACAGGCAGGATGGCCTGTGTGTTTGGTGAGTTGTGAGCAGTGCACCACTGGGAACAGCTAGATGCCGAGTCATGGGAAGTGATTGGCTTCTTTTCTTACACTCCAAAAAGTAGTCAGTTGAAACAACTCAAGTATCTCCCTTCTAAAGCACCTTGGACGTACAACGTAGAGAAAGAAACAGCAGAGACAAGGCTCTGTGGGCCCTTTTGTATATGAGGCTTGAAGGGAAACTTTATGTTCCTCATTGGGATTTAGAGAGTTTCGGGCTCAATTCTCCCTGAGAAACACTGTGTAGTTGCACATGTTCTCTTCATAGCAGAGTTGTCTTTGTGATGACAAGTGAGTTTCTAGGAAAGAAATATGGAGGTTGCCATTCTTGGGTAGCTGCTCATCCTTCCGTAATCTGTAGTGAATGGGCGACCCTAAAGAACACTAGCCTCAAGCTAACTTTCCTCTTGTATCATGCCGCAGGTTGCAGGCAGCAGACTCCATGTAGCGTTATTTATTGTGGTTCTTGAGCTCCAGGTAGCATTCCAGGTCTCTTAGGACTGGCGGGTCAACACTAGGATGAGCAATGTATTAGAAGGACGGCCGGTGTGTTTGGGCCTTTATGAGCAATGCAGCTTTGGAAGAGCTAGATGCCGAGTCACAGGCTGTGAAGGGCTTCTTTGCTTAAACCTCTTCATTTTTGCAAGTTGAAAGAACTCATGTATCTCCCTTCTTAAGCACCTTGTGGGTACAAAGTAGAGAAAGAATCAGCAAGGTCAATGCTCTGCTGGCCCCTTTGAAGATAAGTCTTGAAGGGAAACTTCATTTTCCTCTTTGGCATTTAGAGAGTTGGGGGCTCAATTCTCCTGAGAAACACTGTGTAGTTGCACGAGGTCTCTTCATAGCACAATTGCCTTTGTGACCACACGTGAGTTTCTAGGAAAGAAACTCGGAGCTTGCCATTCTTTGCTGGTGCTCGTCCTTTGGTAATCTTCAGTGAATTGGTGACCCCGTTTGAGCACTAGCCTCAAGCTAACGTTCCTCTTCTATCATGCCACTTGTTGCCATGCAGCACAATCTCTGTAGCCTTATTCAGTGTGGTTCTGGAGCTCTAGGAAGCATTCCAGGTCTCTTAGTACTGGCGGATCTGCTCGACCTTGAGAAACGATACAAGAAGGATGGCCTGTGTGTTTGGGGAGTTGTGAGCAGTGCACCGTTGGGAACACCTAGATGCCGAGACATGGGAGGTGAAGGGGTTTTTTGTGAAACCTGTAGAATGTGGCAACTTGAAACAACTCAAGTATCTCCCTTCGAAAGCACGTTGGAGGTACTAAATAGAGGAAGAAGCATGAGAGTCAGGGCTCTGCGGGCCATTTTGAATATAAGGCTGAAGGGAAACTTTATTTTCCTTATTGGCCTTTAGAGAGTTGTGGGCTCAGTTCTCCCTGAGAAACTCTTTACTTGCGCATGTTCTCTTCATAGCACAATTGGCTTAGTGATGACAAGTGAGTTGCTAGGAGAGAAACTTGGAGGTTGCCATTCCTTGGTAGCTGCTCATCCTTCAGTAATCTGTAGTGAACTGGCGACCCCATTGAACACTAGCCTCAAGCTAACTTTCCTCTTGTATCATGCCACTGTTTGGCATGCAGCAGAATCCATGTAGCTTTATTCAGTGTGGTTCTTTAGCTCTAGGAAGCCTTCCAGGTCTCAGTAATGGTGGGTCTGCACGAGGAGGAGAAACGTCCTAGAAGGACGGCCTGTGTGTTTGGGCATTTCTCAGCAATGTATCGTTGGGAACAGCTAGATGCCGAGCCAGGGGCAGTGAAGGGCTTATTTGCTTAAACCTGTAAATTGTGGCAAGTTGAAACAACGGAAGTATCTCCCTTCTAAAGCACCTTTAAGGTACAAAATAGAGAAAGAACGAGCAGGGTTAAGGCTCTGAGGACCCTGTTAAAATAAGGCTTGAAGGGAAACTTTATTTTCCTCTTTGGGATTTAGAGAGTTGTGGGCTCCATTCCCCCTAACTCTTTAGTTGCACATATTCTCTTCGTAGCACAATTGCCTTTGTGATGACAAGTGAGTTTCTAGGAATGAAATATGGAGGTTGCCATTCTTTCGTAGCTGATCATCCTTTGGTACTCTGTAATGAACTGGCGAGCCCATTGAACACTAGCTTCAAGCTAAAGTTCCCCTTGGTTCATGCCGCGGGTTGCAGGCTTCAGAATCCATGTAGCGTTATTCAGTGTGGTTCTTGAGCTCTCGGAAGCATTCCAGGTCTCTTAGTACAGGCGGGTCTGTACTAGGACGAGAAAACTACAGGCAGGATGGCCTGTGTGTTTGGTGAGTTGTGAGCAGTGCACCACTGGGAACAGCTAGATGCCGAGTCATGGGAAGTGATTGGCTTCTTTTCTTACACTCCAAAAAGTAGTCAGTTGAAACAACTCAAGTATCTCCCTTCTAAAGCACCTTGGACGTACAACGTAGAGAAAGAAACAGCAGAGACAAGGCTCTGTGGGCCCTTTTGTATATGAGGCTTGAAGGGAAACTTTATGTTCCTCATTGGGATTTAGAGAGTTTCGGGCTCAATTCTCCCTGAGAAACACTGTGTAGTTGCACATGTTCTCTTCATAGCAGAGTTGTCTTTGTGATGACAAGTGAGTTTCTAGGAAAGAAATATGGAGGTTGCCATTCTTGGGTAGCTGCTCATCCTTCCGTAATCTGTAGTGAATGGGCGACCCTAAAGAACACTAGCCTCAAGCTAACTTTCCTCTTGTATCATGCCGCAGGTTGCAGGCAGCAGACTCCATGTAGCGTTATTTATTGTGGTTCTTGAGCTCCAGGTAGCATTCCAGGTCTCTTAGGACTGGCGGGTCAACACTAGGATGAGCAATGTATTAGAAGGACGGCCGGTGTGTTTGGGCCTTTATGAGCAATGCAGCTTTGGAAGAGCTAGATGCCGAGTCACAGGCTGTGAAGGGCTTCTTTGCTTAAACCTCTTCATTTTTGCAAGTTGAAAGAACTCATGTATCTCCCTTCTTAAGCACCTTGTGGGTACAAAGTAGAGAAAGAATCAGCAAGGTCAATGCTCTGCTGGCCCCTTTGAAGATAAGTCTTGAAGGGAAACTTCATTTTCCTCTTTGGCATTTAGAGAGTTGGGGGCTCAATTCTCCCTGAGAAACACTGTGTAGTTGCACGAGGTCTCTTCATAGCACAATTGCCTTTGTGACCACACGTGAGTTTCTAGGAAAGAAACTCGGAGCTTGCCATTCTTTGCTGGTGCTCGTCCTTTGGTAATCTTCAGTGAATTGGTGACCCCGTTTGAGCACTAGCCTCAAGCTAACGTTCCTCTTCTATCATGCCACTTGTTGCCATGCAGCACAATCTCTGTAGCCTTATTCAGTGTGGTTCTGGAGCTCTAGGAAGCATTCCAGGTCTCTTAGTACTGGCGGATCTGCTCGACCTTGAGAAACGATACAAGAAGGATGGCCTGTGTGTTTGGGGAGTTTGTGAGCAGTGCACCGTTGGGAACACCTAGATGCCGAGACATGGGAGGTGAAGGGGTTTTTTGTGAAACCTGTAGAATGTGGCAACTTGAAACAACTCAAGTATCTCCCTTCGAAAGCACGTTGGAGGTACTAAATAGAGGAAGAAGCATGAGAGTCAGGGCTCTGCGGGCCATTTTGAATATAAGGCTGAAGGGAAACTTTATTTTCCTTATTGGCCTTTAGAGAGTTGTGGGCTCAGTTCTCCCTGAGAAACTCTTTACTTGCGCATGTTCTCTTCATAGCACAATTGGCTTAGTGATGACAAGTGAGTTGCTAGGAGAGAAACTTGGAGGTTGCCATTCCTTGGTAGCTGCTCATCCTTCAGTAATCTGTAGTGAACTGGCGACCCCATTGAACACTAGCCTCAAGCTAACTTTCCTCTTGTATCATGCCACTGTTTGGCATGCAGCAGAATCCATGTAGCTTTATTCAGTGTGGTTCTTTAGCTCTAGGAAGCCTTCCAGGTCTCAGTAATGGTGGGTCTGCACGAGGAGGAGAAACGTCCTAGAAGGACGGCCTGTGTGTTTGGGCATTTCTCAGCAATGTATCGTTGGGAACAGCTAGATGCCGAGCCAGGGGCAGTGAAGGGCTTATTTGCTTAAACCTGTAAATTGTGGCAAGTTGAAACAACGGAAGTATCTCCCTTCTAAAGCACCTTTAAGGTACAAAATAGAGAAAGAACGAGCAGGGTTAAGGCTCTGAGGACCCTGTTAAAATAAGGCTTGAAGGGAAACTTTATTTTCCTCTTTGGGATTTAGAGAGTTGTGGGCTCCATTCCCCCTAACTCTTTAGTTGCACATATTCTCTTCGTAGCACAATTGCCTTTGTGATGACAAGTGAGTTTCTAGGAATGAAATATGGAGGTTGCCATTCTTTCGTAGCTGATCATCCTTTGGTACTCTGTAATGAACTGGCGAGCCCATTGAACACTAGCTTCAAGCTAAAGTTCCCCTTGGTTCATGCCGCGGGTTGCAGGCTTCAGAATCCATGTAGCGTTATTCAGTGTGGTTCTTGAGCTCTCGGAAGCATTCCAGGTCTCTTAGTACAGGCGGGTCTGTACTAGGACGAGAAAACTACAGGCAGGATGGCCTGTGTGTTTGGTGAGTTGTGAGCAGTGCACCACTGGGAACAGCTAGATGCCGAGTCATGGGAAGTGATTGGCTTCTTTTCTTACACTCCAAAAAGTAGTCAGTTGAAACAACTCAAGTATCTCCCTTCTAAAGCACCTTGGACGTACAACGTAGAGAAAGAAACAGCAGAGACAAGGCTCTGTGGGCCCTTTTGTATATGAGGCTTGAAGGGAAACTTTATGTTCCTCATTGGGATTTAGAGAGTTTCGGGCTCAATTCTCCCTGAGAAACACTGTGTAGTTGCACATGTTCTCTTCATAGCAGAGTTGTCTTTGTGATGACAAGTGAGTTTCTAGGAAAGAAATATGGAGGTTGCCATTCTTGGGTAGCTGCTCATCCTTCCGTAATCTGTAGTGAATGGGCGACCCTAAAGAACACTAGCCTCAAGCTAACTTTCCTCTTGTATCATGCCGCAGGTTGCAGGCAGCAGACTCCATGTAGCGTTATTTATTGTGGTTCTTGAGCTCCAGGTAGCATTCCAGGTCTCTTAGGACTGGCGGGTCAACACTAGGATGAGCAATGTATTAGAAGGACGGCCGGTGTGTTTGGGCCTTTATGAGCAATGCAGCTTTGGAAGAGCTAGATGCCGAGTCACAGGCTGTGAAGGGCTTCTTTGCTTAAACCTCTTCATTTTTGCAAGTTGAAAGAACTCATGTATCTCCCTTCTTAAGCACCTTGTGGGTACAAAGTAGAGAAAGAATCAGCAAGGTCAATGCTCTGCTGGCCCCTTTGAAGATAAGTCTTGAAGGGAAACTTCATTTTCCTCTTTGGCATTTAGAGAGTTGGGGGCTCAATTCTCCCTGAGAAACACTGTGTAGTTGCACGAGGTCTCTTCATAGCACAATTGCCTTTGTGACCACACGTGAGTTTCTAGGAAAGAAACTCGGAGCTTGCCATTCTTTGCTGGTGCTCGTCCTTTGGTAATCTTCAGTGAATTGGTGACCCCGTTTGAGCACTAGCCTCAAGCTAACGTTCCTCTTCTATCATGCCACTTGTTGCCATGCAGCACAATCTCTGTAGCCTTATTCAGTGTGGTTCTGGAGCTCTAGGAAGCATTCCAGGTCTCTTAGTACTGGCGGATCTGCTCGACCTTGAGAAACGATACAAGAAGGATGGCCTGTGTGTTTGGGGAGTTGTGAGCAGTGCACCGTTGGGAACACCTAGATGCCGAGACATGGGAGGTGAAGGGGTTTTTTGTGAAACCTGTAGAATGTGGCAACTTGAAACAACTCAAGTATCTCCCTTCGAAAGCACGTTGGAGGTACTAAATAGAGGAAGAAGCATGAGAGTCAGGGCTCTGCGGGCCATTTTGAATATAAGGCTGAAGGGAAACTTTATTTTCCTTATTGGCCTTTAGAGAGTTGTGGGCTCAGTTCTCCCTGAGAAACTCTTTACTTGCGCATGTTCTCTTCATAGCACAATTGGCTTAGTGATGACAAGTGAGTTGCTAGGAGAGAAACTTGGAGGTTGCCATTCCTTGGTAGCTGCTCATCCTTCAGTAATCTGTAGTGAACTGGCGACCCCATTGAACACTAGCCTCAAGCTAACTTTCCTCTTGTATCATGCCACTGTTTGGCATGCAGCAGAATCCATGTAGCTTTATTCAGTGTGGTTCTTTAGCTCTAGGAAGCCTTCCAGGTCTCAGTAATGGTGGGTCTGCACGAGGAGGAGAAACGTCCTAGAAGGACGGCCTGTGTGTTTGGGCATTTCTCAGCAATGTATCGTTGGGAACAGCTAGATGCCGAGCCAGGGGCAGTGAAGGGCTTATTTGCTTAAACCTGTAAATTGTGGCAAGTTGAAACAACGGAAGTATCTCCCTTCTAAAGCACCTTTAAGGTACAAAATAGAGAAAGAACGAGCAGGGTTAAGGCTCTGAGGACCCTGTTAAAATAAGGCTTGAAGGGAAACTTTATTTTCCTCTTTGGGATTTAGAGAGTTGTGGGCTCCATTCCCCCTAACTCTTTAGTTGCACATATTCTCTTCGTAGCACAATTGCCTTTGTGATGACAAGTGAGTTTCTAGGAATGAAATATGGAGGTTGCCATTCTTTCGTAGCTGATCATCCTTTGGTACTCTGTAATGAACTGGCGAGCCCATTGAACACTAGCTTCAAGCTAAAGTTCCCCTTGGTTCATGCCGCGGGTTGCAGGCTTCAGAATCCATGTAGCGTTATTCAGTGTGGTTCTTGAGCTCTCGGAAGCATTCCAGGTCTCTTAGTACAGGCGGGTCTGTACTAGGACGAGAAAACTACAGGCAGGATGGCCTGTGTGTTTGGTGAGTTGTGAGCAGTGCACCACTGGGAACAGCTAGATGCCGAGTCATGGGAAGTGATTGGCTTCTTTTCTTACACTCCAAAAAGTAGTCAGTTGAAACAACTCAAGTATCTCCCTTCTAAAGCACCTTGGACGTACAACGTAGAGAAAGAAACAGCAGAGACAAGGCTCTGTGGGCCCTTTTGTATATGAGGCTTGAAGGGAAACTTTATGTTCCTCATTGGGATTTAGAGAGTTTCGGGCTCAATTCTCCCTGAGAAACACTGTGTAGTTGCACATGTTCTCTTCATAGCAGAGTTGTCTTTGTGATGACAAGTGAGTTTCTAGGAAAGAAATATGGAGGTTGCCATTCTTGGGTAGCTGCTCATCCTTCCGTAATCTGTAGTGAATGGGCGACCCTAAAGAACACTAGCCTCAAGCTAACTTTCCTCTTGTATCATGCCGCAGGTTGCAGGCAGCAGACTCCATGTAGCGTTATTTATTGTGGTTCTTGAGCTCCAGGTAGCATTCCAGGTCTCTTAGGACTGGCGGGTCAACACTAGGATGAGCAATGTATTAGAAGGACGGCCGGTGTGTTTGGGCCTTTATGAGCAATGCAGCTTTGGAAGAGCTAGATGCCGAGTCACAGGCTGTGAAGGGCTTCTTTGCTTAAACCTCTTCATTTTTGCAAGTTGAAAGAACTCATGTATCTCCCTTCTTAAGCACCTTGTGGGTACAAAGTAGAGAAAGAATCAGCAAGGTCAATGCTCTGCTGGCCCCTTTGAAGATAAGTCTTGAAGGGAAACTTCATTTTCCTCTTTGGCATTTAGAGAGTTGGGGGCTCAATTCTCCCTGAGAAACACTGTGTAGTTGCACGAGGTCTCTTCATAGCACAATTGCCTTTGTGACCACACGTGAGTTTCTAGGAAAGAAACTCGGAGCTTGCCATTCTTTGCTGGTGCTCGTCCTTTGGTAATCTTCAGTGAATTGGTGACCCCGTTTGAGCACTAGCCTCAAGCTAACGTTCCTCTTCTATCATGCCACTTGTTGCCATGCAGCACAATCTCTGTAGCCTTATTCAGTGTGGTTCTGGAGCTCTAGGAAGCATTCCAGGTCTCTTAGTACTGGCGGATCTGCTCGACCTTGAGAAACGATACAAGAAGGATGGCCTGTGTGTTTGGGGAGTTGTGAGCAGTGCACCGTTGGGAACACCTAGATGCCGAGACATGGGAGGTGAAGGGGTTTTTTGTGAAACCTGTAGAATGTGGCAACTTGAAACAACTCAAGTATCTCCCTTCGAAAGCACGTTGGAGGTACTAAATAGAGGAAGAAGCATGAGAGTCAGGGCTCTGCGGGCCATTTTGAATATAAGGCTGAAGGGAAACTTTATTTTCCTTATTGGCCTTTAGAGAGTTGTGGGCTCAGTTCTCCCTGAGAAACTCTTTACTTGCGCATGTTCTCTTCATAGCACAATTGGCTTAGTGATGACAAGTGAGTTGCTAGGAGAGAAACTTGGAGGTTGCCATTCCTTGGTAGCTGCTCATCCTTCAGTAATCTGTAGTGAACTGGCGACCCCATTGAACACTAGCCTCAAGCTAACTTTCCTCTTGTATCATGCCACTGTTTGGCATGCAGCAGAATCCATGTAGCTTTATTCAGTGTGGTTCTTTAGCTCTAGGAAGCCTTCCAGGTCTCAGTAATGGTGGGTCTGCACGAGGAGGAGAAACGTCCTAGAAGGACGGCCTGTGTGTTTGGGCATTTCTCAGCAATGTATCGTTGGGAACAGCTAGATGCCGAGCCAGGGGCAGTGAAGGGCTTATTTGCTTAAACCTGTAAATTGTGGCAAGTTGAAACAACGGAAGTATCTCCCTTCTAAAGCACCTTTAAGGTACAAAATAGAGAAAGAACGAGCAGGGTTAAGGCTCTGAGGACCCTGTTAAAATAAGGCTTGAAGGGAAACTTTATTTTCCTCTTTGGGATTTAGAGAGTTGTGGGCTCCATTCCCCCTAACTCTTTAGTTGCACATATTCTCTTCGTAGCACAATTGCCTTTGTGATGACAAGTGAGTTTCTAGGAATGAAATATGGAGGTTGCCATTCTTTCGTAGCTGATCATCCTTTGGTACTCTGTAATGAACTGGCGAGCCCATTGAACACTAGCTTCAAGCTAAAGTTCCCCTTGGTTCATGCCGCGGGTTGCAGGCTTCAGAATCCATGTAGCGTTATTCAGTGTGGTTCTTGAGCTCTCGGAAGCATTCCAGGTCTCTTAGTACAGGCGGGTCTGTACTAGGACGAGAAAACTACAGGCAGGATGGCCTGTGTGTTTGGTGAGTTGTGAGCAGTGCACCACTGGGAACAGCTAGATGCCGAGTCATGGGAAGTGATTGGCTTCTTTTCTTACACTCCAAAAAGTAGTCAGTTGAAACAACTCAAGTATCTCCCTTCTAAAGCACCTTGGACGTACAACGTAGAGAAAGAAACAGCAGAGACAAGGCTCTGTGGGCCCTTTTGTATATGAGGCTTGAAGGGAAACTTTATGTTCCTCATTGGGATTTAGAGAGTTTCGGGCTCAATTCTCCCTGAGAAACACTGTGTAGTTGCACATGTTCTCTTCATAGCAGAGTTGTCTTTGTGATGACAAGTGAGTTTCTAGGAAAGAAATATGGAGGTTGCCATTCTTGGGTAGCTGCTCATCCTTCCGTAATCTGTAGTGAATGGGCGACCCTAAAGAACACTAGCCTCAAGCTAACTTTCCTCTTGTATCATGCCGCAGGTTGCAGGCAGCAGACTCCATGTAGCGTTATTTATTGTGGTTCTTGAGCTCCAGGTAGCATTCCAGGTCTCTTAGGACTGGCGGGTCAACACTAGGATGAGCAATGTATTAGAAGGACGGCCGGTGTGTTTGGGCCTTTATGAGCAATGCAGCTTTGGAAGAGCTAGATGCCGAGTCACAGGCTGTGAAGGGCTTCTTTGCTTAAACCTCTTCATTTTTGCAAGTTGAAAGAACTCATGTATCTCCCTTCTTAAGCACCTTGTGGGTACAAAGTAGAGAAAGAATCAGCAAGGTCAATGCTCTGCTGGCCCCTTTGAAGATAAGTCTTGAAGGGAAACTTCATTTTCCTCTTTGGCATTTAGAGAGTTGGGGGCTCAATTCTCCCTGAGAAACACTGTGTAGTTGCACGAGGTCTCTTCATAGCACAATTGCCTTTGTGACCACACGTGAGTTTCTAGGAAAGAAACTCGGAGCTTGCCATTCTTTGCTGGTGCTCGTCCTTTGGTAATCTTCAGTGAATTGGTGACCCCGTTTGAGCACTAGCCTCAAGCTAACGTTCCTCTTCTATCATGCCACTTGTTGCCATGCAGCACAATCTCTGTAGCCTTATTCAGTGTGGTTCTGGAGCTCTAGGAAGCATTCCAGGTCTCTTAGTACTGGCGGATCTGCTCGACCTTGAGAAACGATACAAGAAGGATGGCCTGTGTGTTTGGGGAGTTGTGAGCAGTGCACCGTTGGGAACACCTAGATGCCGAGACATGGGAGGTGAAGGGGTTTTTTGTGAAACCTGTAGAATGTGGCAACTTGAAACAACTCAAGTATCTCCCTTCGAAAGCACGTTGGAGGTACTAAATAGAGGAAGAAGCATGAGAGTCAGGGCTCTGCGGGCCATTTTGAATATAAGGCTGAAGGGAAACTTTATTTTCCTTATTGGCCTTTAGAGAGTTGTGGGCTCAGTTCTCCCTGAGAAACTCTTTACTTGCGCATGTTCTCTTCATAGCACAATTGGCTTAGTGATGACAAGTGAGTTGCTAGGAGAGAAACTTGGAGGTTGCCATTCCTTGGTAGCTGCTCATCCTTCAGTAATCTGTAGTGAACTGGCGACCCCATTGAACACTAGCCTCAAGCTAACTTTCCTCTTGTATCATGCCACTGTTTGGCATGCAGCAGAATCCATGTAGCTTTATTCAGTGTGGTTCTTTAGCTCTAGGAAGCCTTCCAGGTCTCAGTAATGGTGGGTCTGCACGAGGAGGAGAAACGTCCTAGAAGGACGGCCTGTGTGTTTGGGCATTTCTCAGCAATGTATCGTTGGGAACAGCTAGATGCCGAGCCAGGGGCAGTGAAGGGCTTATTTGCTTAAACCTGTAAATTGTGGCAAGTTGAAACAACGGAAGTATCTCCCTTCTAAAGCACCTTTAAGGTACAAAATAGAGAAAGAACGAGCAGGGTTAAGGCTCTGAGGACCCTGTTAAAATAAGGCTTGAAGGGAAACTTTATTTTCCTCTTTGGGATTTAGAGAGTTGTGGGCTCCATTCCCCCTAACTCTTTAGTTGCACATATTCTCTTCGTAGCACAATTGCCTTTGTGATGACAAGTGAGTTTCTAGGAATGAAATATGGAGGTTGCCATTCTTTCGTAGCTGATCATCCTTTGGTACTCTGTAATGAACTGGCGAGCCCATTGAACACTAGCTTCAAGCTAAAGTTCCCCTTGGTTCATGCCGCGGGTTGCAGGCTTCAGAATCCATGTAGCGTTATTCAGTGTGGTTCTTGAGCTCTCGGAAGCATTCCAGGTCTCTTAGTACAGGCGGGTCTGTACTAGGACGAGAAAACTACAGGCAGGATGGCCTGTGTGTTTGGTGAGTTGTGAGCAGTGCACCACTGGGAACAGCTAGATGCCGAGTCATGGGAAGTGATTGGCTTCTTTTCTTACACTCCAAAAAGTAGTCAGTTGAAACAACTCAAGTATCTCCCTTCTAAAGCACCTTGGACGTACAACGTAGAGAAAGAAACAGCAGAGACAAGGCTCTGTGGGCCCTTTTGTATATGAGGCTTGAAGGGAAACTTTATGTTCCTCATTGGGATTTAGAGAGTTTCGGGCTCAATTCTCCCTGAGAAACACTGTGTAGTTGCACATGTTCTCTTCATAGCAGAGTTGTCTTTGTGATGACAAGTGAGTTTCTAGGAAAGAAATATGGAGGTTGCCATTCTTGGGTAGCTGCTCATCCTTCCGTAATCTGTAGTGAATGGGCGACCCTAAAGAACACTAGCCTCAAGCTAACTTTCCTCTTGTATCATGCCGCAGGTTGCAGGCAGCAGACTCCATGTAGCGTTATTTATTGTGGTTCTTGAGCTCCAGGTAGCATTCCAGGTCTCTTAGGACTGGCGGGTCAACACTAGGATGAGCAATGTATTAGAAGGACGGCCGGTGTGTTTGGGCCTTTATGAGCAATGCAGCTTTGGAAGAGCTAGATGCCGAGTCACAGGCTGTGAAGGGCTTCTTTGCTTAAACCTCTTCATTTTTGCAAGTTGAAAGAACTCATGTATCTCCCTTCTTAAGCACCTTGTGGGTACAAAGTAGAGAAAGAATCAGCAAGGTCAATGCTCTGCTGGCCCCTTTGAAGATAAGTCTTGAAGGGAAACTTCATTTTCCTCTTTGGCATTTAGAGAGTTGGGGGCTCAATTCTCCCTGAGAAACACTGTGTAGTTGCACGAGGTCTCTTCATAGCACAATTGCCTTTGTGACCACACGTGAGTTTCTAGGAAAGAAACTCGGAGCTTGCCATTCTTTGCTGGTGCTCGTCCTTTGGTAATCTTCAGTGAATTGGTGACCCCGTTTGAGCACTAGCCTCAAGCTAACGTTCCTCTTCTATCATGCCACTTGTTGCCATGCAGCACAATCTCTGTAGCCTTATTCAGTGTGGTTCTGGAGCTCTAGGAAGCATTCCAGGTCTCTTAGTACTGGCGGATCTGCTCGACCTTGAGAAACGATACAAGAAGGATGGCCTGTGTGTTTGGGGAGTTGTGAGCAGTGCACCGTTGGGAACACCTAGATGCCGAGACATGGGAGGTGAAGGGGTTTTTTGTGAAACCTGTAGAATGTGGCAACTTGAAACAACTCAAGTATCTCCCTTCGAAAGCACGTTGGAGGTACTAAATAGAGGAAGAAGCATGAGAGTCAGGGCTCTGCGGGCCATTTTGAATATAAGGCTGAAGGGAAACTTTATTTTCCTTATTGGCCTTTAGAGAGTTGTGGGCTCAGTTCTCCCTGAGAAACTCTTTACTTGCGCATGTTCTCTTCATAGCACAATTGGCTTAGTGATGACAAGTGAGTTGCTAGGAGAGAAACTTGGAGGTTGCCATTCCTTGGTAGCTGCTCATCCTTCAGTAATCTGTAGTGAACTGGCGACCCCATTGAACACTAGCCTCAAGCTAACTTTCCTCTGGTATCATGCCACTGTTTGGCATGCAGCAGAATCCATGTAGCTTTATTCAGTGTGGTTCTTTAGCTCTAGGAAGCCTTCCAGGTCTCAGTAATGGTGGGTCTGCACGAGGAGGAGAAACGTCCTAGAAGGACGGCCTGTGTGTTTGGGCATTTCTCAGCAATGTATCGTTGGGAACAGCTAGATGCCGAGCCAGGGGCAGTGAAGGGCTTATTTGCTTAAACCTGTAAATTGTGGCAAGTTGAAACAACGGAAGTATCTCCCTTCTAAAGCACCTTTAAGGTACAAAATAGAGAAAGAACGAGCAGGGTTAAGGCTCTGAGGACCCTGTTAAAATAAGGCTTGAAGGGAAACTTTATTTTCCTCTTTGGGATTTAGAGAGTTGTGGGCTCCATTCCCCCTAACTCTTTAGTTGCACATATTCTCTTCGTAGCACAATTGCCTTTGTGATGACAAGTGAGTTTCTAGGAATGAAATATGGAGGTTGCCATTCTTTCGTAGCTGATCATCCTTTGGTACTCTGTAATGAACTGGCGAGCCCATTGAACACTAGCTTCAAGCTAAAGTTCCCCTTGGTTCATGCCGCGGGTTGCAGGCTTCAGAATCCATGTAGCGTTATTCAGTGTGGTTCTTGAGCTCTCGGAAGCATTCCAGGTCTCTTAGTACAGGCGGGTCTGTACTAGGACGAGAAAACTACAGGCAGGATGGCCTGTGTGTTTGGTGAGTTGTGAGCAGTGCACCACTGGGAACAGCTAGATGCCGAGTCATGGGAAGTGATTGGCTTCTTTTCTTACACTCCAAAAAGTAGTCAGTTGAAACAACTCAAGTATCTCCCTTCTAAAGCACCTTGGACGTACAACGTAGAGAAAGAAACAGCAGAGACAAGGCTCTGTGGGCCCTTTTGTATATGAGGCTTGAAGGGAAACTTTATGTTCCTCATTGGGATTTAGAGAGTTTCGGGCTCAATTCTCCCTGAGAAACACTGTGTAGTTGCACATGTTCTCTTCATAGCAGAGTTGTCTTTGTGATGACAAGTGAGTTTCTAGGAAAGAAATATGGAGGTTGCCATTCTTGGGTAGCTGCTCATCCTTCCGTAATCTGTAGTGAATGGGCGACCCTAAAGAACACTAGCCTCAAGCTAACTTTCCTCTTGTATCATGCCGCAGGTTGCAGGCAGCAGACTCCATGTAGCGTTATTTATTGTGGTTCTTGAGCTCCAGGTAGCATTCCAGGTCTCTTAGGACTGGCGGGTCAACACTAGGATGAGCAATGTATTAGAAGGACGGCCGGTGTGTTTGGGCCTTTATGAGCAATGCAGCTTTGGAAGAGCTAGATGCCGAGTCACAGGCTGTGAAGGGCTTCTTTGCTTAAACCTCTTCATTTTTGCAAGTTGAAAGAACTCATGTATCTCCCTTCTTAAGCACCTTGTGGGTACAAAGTAGAGAAAGAATCAGCAAGGTCAATGCTCTGCTGGCCCCTTTGAAGATAAGTCTTGAAGGGAAACTTCATTTTCCTCTTTGGCATTTAGAGAGTTGGGGGCTCAATTCTCCCTGAGAAACACTGTGTAGTTGCACGAGGTCTCTTCATAGCACAATTGCCTTTGTGACCACACGTGAGTTTCTAGGAAAGAAACTCGGAGCTTGCCATTCTTTGCTGGTGCTCGTCCTTTGGTAATCTTCAGTGAATTGGTGACCCCGTTTGAGCACTAGCCTCAAGCTAACGTTCCTCTTCTATCATGCCACTTGTTGCCATGCAGCACAATCTCTGTAGCCTTATTCAGTGTGGTTCTGGAGCTCTAGGAAGCATTCCAGGTCTCTTAGTACTGGCGGATCTGCTCGACCTTGAGAAACGATACAAGAAGGATGGCCTGTGTGTTTGGGGAGTTGTGAGCAGTGCACCGTTGGGAACACCTAGATGCCGAGACATGGGAGGTGAAGGGGTTTTTTGTGAAACCTGTAGAATGTGGCAACTTGAAACAACTCAAGTATCTCCCTTCGAAAGCACGTTGGAGGTACTAAATAGAGGAAGAAGCATGAGAGTCAGGGCTCTGCGGGCCATTTTGAATATAAGGCTGAAGGGAAACTTTATTTTCCTTATTGGCCTTTAGAGAGTTGTGGGCTCAGTTCTCCCTGAGAAACTCTTTACTTGCGCATGTTCTCTTCATAGCACAATTGGCTTAGTGATGACAAGTGAGTTGCTAGGAGAGAAACTTGGAGGTTGCCATTCCTTGGTAGCTGCTCATCCTTCAGTAATCTGTAGTGAACTGGCGACCCCATTGAACACTAGCCTCAAGCTAACTTTCCTCTTGTATCATGCCACTGTTTGGCATGCAGCAGAATCCATGTAGCTTTATTCAGTGTGGTTCTTTAGCTCTAGGAAGCCTTCCAGGTCTCAGTAATGGTGGGTCTGCACGAGGAGGAGAAACGTCCTAGAAGGACGGCCTGTGTGTTTGGGCATTTCTCAGCAATGTATCGTTGGGAACAGCTAGATGCCGAGCCAGGGGCAGTGAAGGGCTTATTTGCTTAAACCTGTAAATTGTGGCAAGTTGAAACAACGGAAGTATCTCCCTTCTAAAGCACCTTTAAGGTATAAAATAGAGAAAGAACGAGCAGGGTTAAGGCTCTGAGGACCCTGTTAAAATAAGGCTTGAAGGGAAACTTTATTTTCCTCTTTGGGATTTAGAGAGTTGTGGGCTCCATTCCCCCTAACTCTTTAGTTGCACATATTCTCTTCGTAGCACAATTGCCTTTGTGATGACAAGTGAGTTTCTAGGAATGAAATATGGAGGTTGCCATTCTTTCGTAGCTGATCATCCTTTGGTACTCTGTAATGAACTGGCGAGCCCATTGAACACTAGCTTCAAGCTAAAGTTCCCCTTGGTTCATGCCGCGGGTTGCAGGCTTCAGAATCCATGTAGCGTTATTCAGTGTGGTTCTTGAGCTCTCGGAAGCATTCCAGGTCTCTTAGTACAGGCGGGTCTGTACTAGGACGAGAAAACTACAGGCAGGATGGCCTGTGTGTTTGGTGAGTTGTGAGCAGTGCACCACTGGGAACAGCTAGATGCCGAGTCATGGGAAGTGATTGGCTTCTTTTCTTACACTCCAAAAAGTAGTCAGTTGAAACAACTCAAGTATCTCCCTTCTAAAGCACCTTGGACGTACAACGTAGAGAAAGAAACAGCAGAGACAAGGCTCTGTGGGCCCTTTTGTATATGAGGCTTGAAGGGAAACTTTATGTTCCTCATTGGGATTTAGAGAGTTTCGGGCTCAATTCTCCCTGAGAAACACTGTGTAGTTGCACATGTTCTCTTCATAGCAGAGTTGTCTTTGTGATGACAAGTGAGTTTCTAGGAAAGAAATATGGAGGTTGCCATTCTTGGGTAGCTGCTCATCCTTCCGTAATCTGTAGTGAATGGGCGACCCTAAAGAACACTAGCCTCAAGCTAACTTTCCTCTTGTATCATGCCGCAGGTTGCAGGCAGCAGACTCCATGTAGCGTTATTTATTGTGGTTCTTGAGCTCCAGGTAGCATTCCAGGTCTCTTAGGACTGGCGGGTCAACACTAGGATGAGCAATGTATTAGAAGGACGGCCGGTGTGTTTGGGCCTTTATGAGCAATGCAGCTTTGGAAGAGCTAGATGCCGAGTCACAGGCTGTGAAGGGCTTCTTTGCTTAAACCTCTTCATTTTTGCAAGTTGAAAGAACTCATGTATCTCCCTTCTTAAGCACCTTGTGGGTACAAAGTAGAGAAAGAATCAGCAAGGTCAATGCTCTGCTGGCCCCTTTGAAGATAAGTCTTGAAGGGAAACTTCATTTTCCTCTTTGGCATTTAGAGAGTTGGGGGCTCAATTCTCCCTGAGAAACACTGTGTAGTTGCACGAGGTCTCTTCATAGCACAATTGCCTTTGTGACCACACGTGAGTTTCTAGGAAAGAAACTCGGAGCTTGCCATTCTTTGCTGGTGCTCGTCCTTTGGTAATCTTCAGTGAATTGGTGACCCCGTTTGAGCACTAGCCTCAAGCTAACGTTCCTCTTCTATCATGCCACTTGTTGCCATGCAGCACAATCTCTGTAGCCTTATTCAGTGTGGTTCTGGAGCTCTAGGAAGCATTCCAGGTCTCTTAGTACTGGCGGATCTGCTCGACCTTGAGAAACGATACAAGAAGGATGGCCTGTGTGTTTGGGGAGTTGTGAGCAGTGCACCGTTGGGAACACCTAGATGCCGAGACATGGGAGGTGAAGGGGTTTTTTGTGAAACCTGTAGAATGTGGCAACTTGAAACAACTCAAGTATCTCCCTTCGAAAGCACGTTGGAGGTACTAAATAGAGGAAGAAGCATGAGAGTCAGGGCTCTGCGGGCCATTTTGAATATAAGGCTGAAGGGAAACTTTATTTTCCTTATTGGCCTTTAGAGAGTTGTGGGCTCAGTTCTCCCTGAGAAACTCTTTACTTGCGCATGTTCTCTTCATAGCACAATTGGCTTAGTGATGACAAGTGAGTTGCTAGGAGAGAAACTTGGAGGTTGCCATTCCTTGGTAGCTGCTCATCCTTCAGTAATCTGTAGTGAACTGGCGACCCCATTGAACACTAGCCTCAAGCTAACTTTCCTCTTGTATCATGCCACTGTTTGGCATGCAGCAGAATCCATGTAGCTTTATTCAGTGTGGTTCTTTAGCTCTAGGAAGCCTTCCAGGTCTCAGTAATGGTGGGTCTGCACGAGGAGGAGAAACGTCCTAGAAGGACGGCCTGTGTGTTTGGGCATTTCTCAGCAATGTATCGTTGGGAACAGCTAGATGCCGAGCCAGGGGCAGTGAAGGGCTTATTTGCTTAAACCTGTAAATTGTGGCAAGTTGAAACAACGGAAGTATCTCCCTTCTAAAGCACCTTTAAGGTACAAAATAGAGAAAGAACGAGCAGGGTTAAGGCTCTGAGGACCCTGTTAAAATAAGGCTTGAAGGGAAACTTTATTTTCCTCTTTGGGATTTAGAGAGTTGTGGGCTCCATTCCCCCTAACTCTTTAGTTGCACATATTCTCTTCGTAGCACAATTGCCTTTGTGATGACAAGTGAGTTTCTAGGAATGAAATATGGAGGTTGCCATTCTTTCGTAGCTGATCATCCTTTGGTACTCTGTAATGAACTGGCGAGCCCATTGAACACTAGCTTCAAGCTAAAGTTCCCCTTGGTTCATGCCGCGGGTTGCAGGCTTCAGAATCCATGTAGCGTTATTCAGTGTGGTTCTTGAGCTCTCGGAAGCATTCCAGGTCTCTTAGTACAGGCGGGTCTGTACTAGGACGAGAAAACTACAGGCAGGATGGCCTGTGTGTTTGGTGAGTTGTGAGCAGTGCACCACTGGGAACAGCTAGATGCCGAGTCATGGGAAGTGATTGGCTTCTTTTCTTACACTCCAAAAAGTAGTCAGTTGAAACAACTCAAGTATCTCCCTTCTAAAGCACCTTGGACGTACAACGTAGAGAAAGAAACAGCAGAGACAAGGCTCTGTGGGCCCTTTTGTATATGAGGCTTGAAGGGAAACTTTATGTTCCTCATTGGGATTTAGAGAGTTTCGGGCTCAATTCTCCCTGAGAAACACTGTGTAGTTGCACATGTTCTCTTCATAGCAGAGTTGTCTTTGTGATGACAAGTGAGTTTCTAGGAAAGAAATATGGAGGTTGCCATTCTTGGGTAGCTGCTCATCCTTCCGTAATCTGTAGTGAATGGGCGACCCTAAAGAACACTAGCCTCAAGCTAACTTTCCTCTTGTATCATGCCGCAGGTTGCAGGCAGCAGACTCCATGTAGCGTTATTTATTGTGGTTCTTGAGCTCCAGGTAGCATTCCAGGTCTCTTAGGACTGGCGGGTCAACACTAGGATGAGCAATGTATTAGAAGGACGGCCGGTGTGTTTGGGCCTTTATGAGCAATGCAGCTTTGGAAGAGCTAGATGCCGAGTCACAGGCTGTGAAGGGCTTCTTTGCTTAAACCTCTTCATTTTTGCAAGTTGAAAGAACTCATGTATCTCCCTTCTTAAGCACCTTGTGGGTACAAAGTAGAGAAAGAATCAGCAAGGTCAATGCTCTGCTGGCCCCTTTGAAGATAAGTCTTGAAGGGAAACTTCATTTTCCTCTTTGGCATTTAGAGAGTTGGGGGCTCAATTCTCCCTGAGAAACACTGTGTAGTTGCACGAGGTCTCTTCATAGCACAATTGCCTTTGTGACCACACGTGAGTTTCTAGGAAAGAAACTCGGAGCTTGCCATTCTTTGCTGGTGCTCGTCCTTTGGTAATCTTCAGTGAATTGGTGACCCCGTTTGAGCACTAGCCTCAAGCTAACGTTCCTCTTCTATCATGCCACTTGTTGCCATGCAGCACAATCTCTGTAGCCTTATTCAGTGTGGTTCTGGAGCTCTAGGAAGCATTCCAGGTCTCTTAGTACTGGCGGATCTGCTCGACCTTGAGAAACGATACAAGAAGGATGGCCTGTGTGTTTGGGGAGTTGTGAGCAGTGCACCGTTGGGAACACCTAGATGCCGAGACATGGGAGGTGAAGGGGTTTTTTGTGAAACCTGTAGAATGTGGCAACTTGAAACAACTCAAGTATCTCCCTTCGAAAGCACGTTGGAGGTACTAAATAGAGGAAGAAGCATGAGAGTCAGGGCTCTGCGGGCCATTTTGAATATAAGGCTGAAGGGAAACTTTATTTTCCTTATTGGCCTTTAGAGAGTTGTGGGCTCAGTTCTCCCTGAGAAACTCTTTACTTGCGCATGTTCTCTTCATAGCACAATTGGCTTAGTGATGACAAGTGAGTTGCTAGGAGAGAAACTTGGAGGTTGCCATTCCTTGGTAGCTGCTCATCCTTCAGTAATCTGTAGTGAACTGGCGACCCCATTGAACACTAGCCTCAAGCTAACTTTCCTCTTGTATCATGCCACTGTTTGGCATGCAGCAGAATCCATGTAGCTTTATTCAGTGTGGTTCTTTAGCTCTAGGAAGCCTTCCAGGTCTCAGTAATGGTGGGTCTGCACGAGGAGGAGAAACGTCCTAGAAGGACGGCCTGTGTGTTTGGGCATTTCTCAGCAATGTATCGTTGGGAACAGCTAGATGCCGAGCCAGGGGCAGTGAAGGGCTTATTTGCTTAAACCTGTAAATTGTGGCAAGTTGAAACAACGGAAGTATCTCCCTTCTAAAGCACCTTTAAGGTACAAAATAGAGAAAGAACGAGCAGGGTTAAGGCTCTGAGGACCCTGTTAAAATAAGGCTTGAAGGGAAACTTTATTTTCCTCTTTGGGATTTAGAGAGTTGTGGGCTCCATTCCCCCTAACTCTTTAGTTGCACATATTCTCTTCGTAGCACAATTGCCTTTGTGATGACAAGTGAGTTTCTAGGAATGAAATATGGAGGTTGCCATTCTTTCGTAGCTGATCATCCTTTGGTACTCTGTAATGAACTGGCGAGCCCATTGAACACTAGCTTCAAGCTAAAGTTCCCCTTGGTTCATGCCGCGGGTTGCAGGCTTCAGAATCCATGTAGCGTTATTCAGTGTGGTTCTTGAGCTCTCGGAAGCATTCCAGGTCTCTTAGTACAGGCGGGTCTGTACTAGGACGAGAAAACTACAGGCAGGATGGCCTGTGTGTTTGGTGAGTTGTGAGCAGTGCACCACTGGGAACAGCTAGATGCCGAGTCATGGGAAGTGATTGGCTTCTTTTCTTACACTCCAAAAAGTAGTCAGTTGAAACAACTCAAGTATCTCCCTTCTAAAGCACCTTGGACGTACAACGTAGAGAAAGAAACAGCAGAGACAAGGCTCTGTGGGCCCTTTTGTATATGAGGCTTGAAGGGAAACTTTATGTTCCTCATTGGGATTTAGAGAGTTTCGGGCTCAATTCTCCCTGAGAAACACTGTGTAGTTGCACATGTTCTCTTCATAGCAGAGTTGTCTTTGTGATGACAAGTGAGTTTCTAGGAAAGAAATATGGAGGTTGCCATTCTTGGGTAGCTGCTCATCCTTCCGTAATCTGTAGTGAATGGGCGACCCTAAAGAACACTAGCCTCAAGCTAACTTTCCTCTTGTATCATGCCGCAGGTTGCAGGCAGCAGACTCCATGTAGCGTTATTTATTGTGGTTCTTGAGCTCCAGGTAGCATTCCAGGTCTCTTAGGACTGGCGGGTCAACACTAGGATGAGCAATGTATTAGAAGGACGGCCGGTGTGTTTGGGCCTTTATGAGCAATGCAGCTTTGGAAGAGCTAGATGCCGAGTCACAGGCTGTGAAGGGCTTCTTTGCTTAAACCTCTTCATTTTTGCAAGTTGAAAGAACTCATGTATCTCCCTTCTTAAGCACCTTGTGGGTACAAAGTAGAGAAAGAATCAGCAAGGTCAATGCTCTGCTGGCCCCTTTGAAGATAAGTCTTGAAGGGAAACTTCATTTTCCTCTTTGGCATTTAGAGAGTTGGGGGCTCAATTCTCCCTGAGAAACACTGTGTAGTTGCACGAGGTCTCTTCATAGCACAATTGCCTTTGTGACCACACGTGAGTTTCTAGGAAAGAAACTCGGAGCTTGCCATTCTTTGCTGGTGCTCGTCCTTTGGTAATCTTCAGTGAATTGGTGACCCCGTTTGAGCACTAGCCTCAAGCTAACGTTCCTCTTCTATCATGCCACTTGTTGCCATGCAGCACAATCTCTGTAGCCTTATTCAGTGTGGTTCTGGAGCTCTAGGAAGCATTCCAGGTCTCTTAGTACTGGCGGATCTGCTCGACCTTGAGAAACGATACAAGAAGGATGGCCTGTGTGTTTGGGGAGTTGTGAGCAGTGCACCGTTGGGAACACCTAGATGCCGAGACATGGGAGGTGAAGGGGTTTTTTGTGAAACCTGTAGAATGTGGCAACTTGAAACAACTCAAGTATCTCCCTTCGAAAGCACGTTGGAGGTACTAAATAGAGGAAGAAGCATGAGAGTCAGGGCTCTGCGGGCCATTTTGAATATAAGGCTGAAGGGAAACTTTATTTTCCTTATTGGCCTTTAGAGAGTTGTGGGCTCAGTTCTCCCTGAGAAACTCTTTACTTGCGCATGTTCTCTTCATAGCACAATTGGCTTAGTGATGACAAGTGAGTTGCTAGGAGAGAAACTTGGAGGTTGCCATTCCTTGGTAGCTGCTCATCCTTCAGTAATCTGTAGTGAACTGGCGACCCCATTGAACACTAGCCTCAAGCTAACTTTCCTCTTGTATCATGCCACTGTTTGGCATGCAGCAGAATCCATGTAGCTTTATTCAGTGTGGTTCTTTAGCTCTAGGAAGCCTTCCAGGTCTCAGTAATGGTGGGTCTGCACGAGGAGGAGAAACGTCCTAGAAGGACGGCCTGTGTGTTTGGGCATTTCTCAGCAATGTATCGTTGGGAACAGCTAGATGCCGAGCCAGGGGCAGTGAAGGGCTTATTTGCTTAAACCTGTAAATTGTGGCAAGTTGAAACAACGGAAGTATCTCCCTTCTAAAGCACCTTTAAGGTACAAAATAGAGAAAGAACGAGCAGGGTTAAGGCTCTGAGGACCCTGTTAAAATAAGGCTTGAAGGGAAACTTTATTTTCCTCTTTGGGATTTAGAGAGTTGTGGGCTCCATTCCCCCTAACTCTTTAGTTGCACATATTCTCTTCGTAGCACAATTGCCTTTGTGATGACAAGTGAGTTTCTAGGAATGAAATATGGAGGTTGCCATTCTTTCGTAGCTGATCATCCTTTGGTACTCTGTAATGAACTGGCGAGCCCATTGAACACTAGCTTCAAGCTAAAGTTCCCCTTGGTTCATGCCGCGGGTTGCAGGCTTCAGAATCCATGTAGCGTTATTCAGTGTGGTTCTTGAGCTCTCGGAAGCATTCCAGGTCTCTTAGTACAGGCGGGTCTGTACTAGGACGAGAAAACTACAGGCAGGATGGCCTGTGTGTTTGGTGAGTTGTGAGCAGTGCACCACTGGGAACAGCTAGATGCCGAGTCATGGGAAGTGATTGGCTTCTTTTCTTACACTCCAAAAAGTAGTCAGTTGAAACAACTCAAGTATCTCCCTTCTAAAGCACCTTGGACGTACAACGTAGAGAAAGAAACAGCAGAGACAAGGCTCTGTGGGCCCTTTTGTATATGAGGCTTGAAGGGAAACTTTATGTTCCTCATTGGGATTTAGAGAGTTTCGGGCTCAATTCTCCCTGAGAAACACTGTGTAGTTGCACATGTTCTCTTCATAGCAGAGTTGTCTTTGTGATGACAAGTGAGTTTCTAGGAAAGAAATATGGAGGTTGCCATTCTTGGGTAGCTGCTCATCCTTCCGTAATCTGTAGTGAATGGGCGACCCTAAAGAACACTAGCCTCAAGCTAACTTTCCTCTTGTATCATGCCGCAGGTTGCAGGCAGCAGACTCCATGTAGCGTTATTTATTGTGGTTCTTGAGCTCCAGGTAGCATTCCAGGTCTCTTAGGACTGGCGGGTCAACACTAGGATGAGCAATGTATTAGAAGGACGGCCGGTGTGTTTGGGCCTTTATGAGCAATGCAGCTTTGGAAGAGCTAGATGCCGAGTCACAGGCTGTGAAGGGCTTCTTTGCTTAAACCTCTTCATTTTTGCAAGTTGAAAGAACTCATGTATCTCCCTTCTTAAGCACCTTGTGGGTACAAAGTAGAGAAAGAATCAGCAAGGTCAATGCTCTGCTGGCCCCTTTGAAGATAAGTCTTGAAGGGAAACTTCATTTTCCTCTTTGGCATTTAGAGAGTTGGGGGCTCAATTCTCCCTGAGAAACACTGTGTAGTTGCACGAGGTCTCTTCATAGCACAATTGCCTTTGTGACCACACGTGAGTTTCTAGGAAAGAAACTCGGAGCTTGCCATTCTTTGCTGGTGCTCGTCCTTTGGTAATCTTCAGTGAATTGGTGACCCCGTTTGAGCACTAGCCTCAAGCTAACGTTCCTCTTCTATCATGCCACTTGTTGCCATGCAGCACAATCTCTGTAGCCTTATTCAGTGTGGTTCTGGAGCTCTAGGAAGCATTCCAGGTCTCTTAGTACTGGCGGATCTGCTCGACCTTGAGAAACGATACAAGAAGGATGGCCTGTGTGTTTGGGGAGTTGTGAGCAGTGCACCGTTGGGAACACCTAGATGCCGAGACATGGGAGGTGAAGGGGTTTTTTGTGAAACCTGTAGAATGTGGCAACTTGAAACAACTCAAGTATCTCCCTTCGAAAGCACGTTGGAGGTACTAAATAGAGGAAGAAGCATGAGAGTCAGGGCTCTGCGGGCCATTTTGAATATAAGGCTGAAGGGAAACTTTATTTTCCTTATTGGCCTTTAGAGAGTTGTGGGCTCAGTTCTCCCTGAGAAACTCTTTACTTGCGCATGTTCTCTTCATAGCACAATTGGCTTAGTGATGACAAGTGAGTTGCTAGGAGAGAAACTTGGAGGTTGCCATTCCTTGGTAGCTGCTCATCCTTCAGTAATCTGTAGTGAACTGGCGACCCCATTGAACACTAGCCTCAAGCTAACTTTCCTCTTGTATCATGCCACTGTTTGGCATGCAGCAGAATCCATGTAGCTTTATTCAGTGTGGTTCTTTAGCTCTAGGAAGCCTTCCAGGTCTCAGTAATGGTGGGTCTGCACGAGGAGGAGAAACGTCCTAGAAGGACGGCCTGTGTGTTTGGGCATTTCTCAGCAATGTATCGTTGGGAACAGCTAGATGCCGAGCCAGGGGCAGTGAAGGGCTTATTTGCTTAAACCTGTAAATTGTGGCAAGTTGAAACAACGGAAGTATCTCCCTTCTAAAGCACCTTTAAGGTACAAAATAGAGAAAGAACGAGCAGGGTTAAGGCTCTGAGGACCCTGTTAAAATAAGGCTTGAAGGGAAACTTTATTTTCCTCTTTGGGATTTAGAGAGTTGTGGGCTCCATTCCCCCTAACTCTTTAGTTGCACATATTCTCTTCGTAGCACAATTTCCTTTGTGATGACAAGTGAGTTTCTAGGAATGAAATATGGAGGTTGCCATTCTTTCGTAGCTGATCATCCTTTGGTACTCTGTAATGAACTGGCGAGCCCATTGAACACTAGCTTCAAGCTAAAGTTCCCCTTGGTTCATGCCGCGGGTTGCAGGCTTCAGAATCCATGTAGCGTTATTCAGTGTGGTTCTTGAGCTCTCGGAAGCATTCCAGGTCTCTTAGTACAGGCGGGTCTGTACTAGGACGAGAAAACTACAGGCAGGATGGCCTGTGTGTTTGGTGAGTTGTGAGCAGTGCACCACTGGGAACAGCTAGATGCCGAGTCATGGGAAGTGATTGGCTTCTTTTCTTACACTCCAAAAAGTAGTCAGTTGAAACAACTCAAGTATCTCCCTTCTAAAGCACCTTGGACGTACAACGTAGAGAAAGAAACAGCAGAGACAAGGCTCTGTGGGCCCTTTTGTATATGAGGCTTGAAGGGAAACTTTATGTTCCTCATTGGGATTTAGAGAGTTTCGGGCTCAATTCTCCCTGAGAAACACTGTGTAGTTGCACATGTTCTCTTCATAGCAGAGTTGTCTTTGTGATGACAAGTGAGTTTCTAGGAAAGAAATATGGAGGTTGCCATTCTTGGGTAGCTGCTCATCCTTCCGTAATCTGTAGTGAATGGGCGACCCTAAAGAACACTAGCCTCAAGCTAACTTTCCTCTTGTATCATGCCGCAGGTTGCAGGCAGCAGACTCCATGTAGCGTTATTTATTGTGGTTCTTGAGCTCCAGGTAGCATTCCAGGTCTCTTAGGACTGGCGGGTCAACACTAGGATGAGCAATGTATTAGAAGGACGGCCGGTGTGTTTGGGCCTTTATGAGCAATGCAGCTTTGGAAGAGCTAGATGCCGAGTCACAGGCTGTGAAGGGCTTCTTTGCTTAAACCTCTTCATTTTTGCAAGTTGAAAGAACTCATGTATCTCCCTTCTTAAGCACCTTGTGGGTACAAAGTAGAGAAAGAATCAGCAAGGTCAATGCTCTGCTGGCCCCTTTGAAGATAAGTCTTGAAGGGAAACTTCATTTTCCTCTTTGGCATTTAGAGAGTTGGGGGCTCAATTCTCCCTGAGAAACACTGTGTAGTTGCACGAGGTCTCTTCATAGCACAATTGCCTTTGTGACCACACGTGAGTTTCTAGGAAAGAAACTCGGAGCTTGCCATTCTTTGCTGGTGCTCGTCCTTTGGTAATCTTCAGTGAATTGGTGACCCCGTTTGAGCACTAGCCTCAAGCTAACGTTCCTCTTCTATCATGCCACTTGTTGCCATGCAGCACAATCTCTGTAGCCTTATTCAGTGTGGTTCTGGAGCTCTAGGAAGCATTCCAGGTCTCTTAGTACTGGCGGATCTGCTCGACCTTGAGAAACGATACAAGAAGGATGGCCTGTGTGTTTGGGGAGTTGTGAGCAGTGCACCGTTGGGAACACCTAGATGCCGAGACATGGGAGGTGAAGGGGTTTTTTGTGAAACCTGTAGAATGTGGCAACTTGAAACAACTCAAGTATCTCCCTTCGAAAGCACGTTGGAGGTACTAAATAGAGGAAGAAGCATGAGAGTCAGGGCTCTGCGGGCCATTTTGAATATAAGGCTGAAGGGAAACTTTATTTTCCTTATTGGCCTTTAGAGAGTTGTGGGCTCAGTTCTCCCTGAGAAACTCTTTACTTGCGCATGTTCTCTTCATAGCACAATTGGCTTAGTGATGACAAGTGAGTTGCTAGGAGAGAAACTTGGAGGTTGCCATTCCTTGGTAGCTGCTCATCCTTCAGTAATCTGTAGTGAACTGGCGACCCCATTGAACACTAGCCTCAAGCTAACTTTCCTCTTGTATCATGCCACTGTTTGGCATGCAGCAGAATCCATGTAGCTTTATTCAGTGTGGTTCTTTAGCTCTAGGAAGCCTTCCAGGTCTCAGTAATGGTGGGTCTGCACGAGGAGGAGAAACGTCCTAGAAGGACGGCCTGTGTGTTTGGGCATTTCTCAGCAATGTATCGTTGGGAACAGCTAGATGCCGAGCCAGGGGCAGTGAAGGGCTTATTTGCTTAAACCTGTAAATTGTGGCAAGTTGAAACAACGGAAGTATCTCCCTTCTAAAGCACCTTTAAGGTACAAAATAGAGAAAGAACGAGCAGGGTTAAGGCTCTGAGGACCCTGTTAAAATAAGGCTTGAAGGGAAACTTTATTTTCCTCTTTGGGATTTAGAGAGTTGTGGGCTCCATTCCCCCTAACTCTTTAGTTGCACATATTCTCTTCGTAGCACAATTTCCTTTGTGATGACAAGTGAGTTTCTAGGAATGAAATATGGAGGTTGCCATTCTTTCGTAGCTGATCATCCTTTGGTACTCTGTAATGAACTGGCGAGCCCATTGAACACTAGCTTCAAGCTAAAGTTCCCCTTGGTTCATGCCGCGGGTTGCAGGCTTCAGAATCCATGTAGCGTTATTCAGTGTGGTTCTTGAGCTCTCGGAAGCATTCCAGGTCTCTTAGTACAGGCGGGTCTGTACTAGGACGAGAAAACTACAGGCAGGATGGCCTGTGTGTTTGGTGAGTTGTGAGCAGTGCACCACTGGGAACAGCTAGATGCCGAGTCATGGGAAGTGATTGGCTTCTTTTCTTACACTCCAAAAAGTAGTCAGTTGAAACAACTCAAGTATCTCCCTTCTAAAGCACCTTGGACGTACAACGTAGAGAAAGAAACAGCAGAGACAAGGCTCTGTGGGCCCTTTTGTATATGAGGCTTGAAGGGAAACTTTATGTTCCTCATTGGGATTTAGAGAGTTTCGGGCTCAATTCTCCCTGAGAAACACTGTGTAGTTGCACATGTTCTCTTCATAGCAGAGTTGTCTTTGTGATGACAAGTGAGTTTCTAGGAAAGAAATATGGAGGTTGCCATTCTTGGGTAGCTGCTCATCCTTCCGTAATCTGTAGTGAATGGGCGACCCTAAAGAACACTAGCCTCAAGCTAACTTTCCTCTTGTATCATGCCGCAGGTTGCAGGCAGCAGACTCCATGTAGCGTTATTTATTGTGGTTCTTGAGCTCCAGGTAGCATTCCAGGTCTCTTAGGACTGGCGGGTCAACACTAGGATGAGCAATGTATTAGAAGGACGGCCGGTGTGTTTGGGCCTTTATGAGCAATGCAGCTTTGGAAGAGCTAGATGCCGAGTCACAGGCTGTGAAGGGCTTCTTTGCTTAAACCTCTTCATTTTTGCAAGTTGAAAGAACTCATGTATCTCCCTTCTTAAGCACCTTGTGGGTACAAAGTAGAGAAAGAATCAGCAAGGTCAATGCTCTGCTGGCCCCTTTGAAGATAAGTCTTGAAGGGAAACTTCATTTTCCTCTTTGGCATTTAGAGAGTTGGGGGCTCAATTCTCCCTGAGAAACACTGTGTAGTTGCACGAGGTCTCTTCATAGCACAATTGCCTTTGTGACCACACGTGAGTTTCTAGGAAAGAAACTCGGAGCTTGCCATTCTTTGCTGGTGCTCGTCCTTTGGTAATCTTCAGTGAATTGGTGACCCCGTTTGAGCACTAGCCTCAAGCTAACGTTCCTCTTCTATCATGCCACTTGTTGCCATGCAGCACAATCTCTGTAGCCTTATTCAGTGTGGTTCTGGAGCTCTAGGAAGCATTCCAGGTCTCTTAGTACTGGCGGATCTGCTCGACCTTGAGAAACGATACAAGAAGGATGGCCTGTGTGTTTGGGGAGTTGTGAGCAGTGCACCGTTGGGAACACCTAGATGCCGAGACATGGGAGGTGAAGGGGTTTTTTGTGAAACCTGTAGAATGTGGCAACTTGAAACAACTCAAGTATCTCCCTTCGAAAGCACGTTGGAGGTACTAAATAGAGGAAGAAGCATGAGAGTCAGGGCTCTGCGGGCCATTTTGAATATAAGGCTGAAGGGAAACTTTATTTTCCTTATTGGCCTTTAGAGAGTTGTGGGCTCAGTTCTCCCTGAGAAACTCTTTACTTGCGCATGTTCTCTTCATAGCACAATTGGCTTAGTGATGACAAGTGAGTTGCTAGGAGAGAAACTTGGAGGTTGCCATTCCTTGGTAGCTGCTCATCCTTCAGTAATCTGTAGTGAACTGGCGACCCCATTGAACACTAGCCTCAAGCTAACTTTCCTCTTGTATCATGCCACTGTTTGGCATGCAGCAGAATCCATGTAGCTTTATTCAGTGTGGTTCTTTAGCTCTAGGAAGCCTTCCAGGTCTCAGTAATGGTGGGTCTGCACGAGGAGGAGAAACGTCCTAGAAGGACGGCCTGTGTGTTTGGGCATTTCTCAGCAATGTATCGTTGGGAACAGCTAGATGCCGAGCCAGGGGCAGTGAAGGGCTTATTTGCTTAAACCTGTAAATTGTGGCAAGTTGAAACAACGGAAGTATCTCCCTTCTAAAGCACCTTTAAGGTACAAAATAGAGAAAGAACGAGCAGGGTTAAGGCTCTGAGGACCCTGTTAAAATAAGGCTTGAAGGGAAACTTTATTTTCCTCTTTGGGATTTAGAGAGTTGTGGGCTCCATTCCCCCTAACTCTTTAGTTGCACATATTCTCTTCGTAGCACAATTGCCTTTGTGATGACAAGTGAGTTTCTAGGAATGAAATATGGAGGTTGCCATTCTTTCGTAGCTGATCATCCTTTGGTACTCTGTAATGAACTGGCGAGCCCATTGAACACTAGCTTCAAGCTAAAGTTCCCCTTGGTTCATGCCGCGGGTTGCAGGCTTCAGAATCCATGTAGCGTTATTCAGTGTGGTTCTTGAGCTCTCGGAAGCATTCCAGGTCTCTTAGTACAGGCGGGTCTGTACTAGGACGAGAAAACTACAGGCAGGATGGCCTGTGTGTTTGGTGAGTTGTGAGCAGTGCACCACTGGGAACAGCTAGATGCCGAGTCATGGGAAGTGATTGGCTTCTTTTCTTACACTCCAAAAAGTAGTCAGTTGAAACAACTCAAGTATCTCCCTTCTAAAGCACCTTGGACGTACAACGTAGAGAAAGAAACAGCAGAGACAAGGCTCTGTGGGCCCTTTTGTATATGAGGCTTGAAGGGAAACTTTATGTTCCTCATTGGGATTTAGAGAGTTTCGGGCTCAATTCTCCCTGAGAAACACTGTGTAGTTGCACATGTTCTCTTCATAGCAGAGTTGTCTTTGTGATGACAAGTGAGTTTCTAGGAAAGAAATATGGAGGTTGCCATTCTTGGGTAGCTGCTCATCCTTCCGTAATCTGTAGTGAATGGGCGACCCTAAAGAACACTAGCCTCAAGCTAACTTTCCTCTTGTATCATGCCGCAGGTTGCAGGCAGCAGACTCCATGTAGCGTTATTTATTGTGGTTCTTGAGCTCCAGGTAGCATTCCAGGTCTCTTAGGACTGGCGGGTCAACACTAGGATGAGCAATGTATTAGAAGGACGGCCGGTGTGTTTGGGCCTTTATGAGCAATGCAGCTTTGGAAGAGCTAGATGCCGAGTCACAGGCTGTGAAGGGCTTCTTTGCTTAAACCTCTTCATTTTTGCAAGTTGAAAGAACTCATGTATCTCCCTTCTTAAGCACCTTGTGGGTACAAAGTAGAGAAAGAATCAGCAAGGTCAATGCTCTGCTGGCCCCTTTGAAGATAAGTCTTGAAGGGAAACTTCATTTTCCTCTTTGGCATTTAGAGAGTTGGGGGCTCAATTCTCCCTGAGAAACACTGTGTAGTTGCACGAGGTCTCTTCATAGCACAATTGCCTTTGTGACCACACGTGAGTTTCTAGGAAAGAAACTCGGAGCTTGCCATTCTTTGCTGGTGCTCGTCCTTTGGTAATCTTCAGTGAATTGGTGACCCCGTTTGAGCACTAGCCTCAAGCTAACGTTCCTCTTCTATCATGCCACTTGTTGCCATGCAGCACAATCTCTGTAGCCTTATTCAGTGTGGTTCTGGAGCTCTAGGAAGCATTCCAGGTCTCTTAGTACTGGCGGATCTGCTCGACCTTGAGAAACGATACAAGAAGGATGGCCTGTGTGTTTGGGGAGTTGTGAGCAGTGCACCGTTGGGAACACCTAGATGCCGAGACATGGGAGGTGAAGGGGTTTTTTGTGAAACCTGTAGAATGTGGCAACTTGAAACAACTCAAGTATCTCCCTTCGAAAGCACGTTGGAGGTACTAAATAGAGGAAGAAGCATGAGAGTCAGGGCTCTGCGGGCCATTTTGAATATAAGGCTGAAGGGAAACTTTATTTTCCTTATTGGCCTTTAGAGAGTTGTGGGCTCAGTTCTCCCTGAGAAACTCTTTACTTGCGCATGTTCTCTTCATAGCACAATTGGCTTAGTGATGACAAGTGAGTTGCTAGGAGAGAAACTTGGAGGTTGCCATTCCTTGGTAGCTGCTCATCCTTCAGTAATCTGTAGTGAACTGGCGACCCCATTGAACACTAGCCTCAAGCTAACTTTCCTCTTGTATCATGCCACTGTTTGGCATGCAGCAGAATCCATGTAGCTTTATTCAGTGTGGTTCTTTAGCTCTAGGAAGCCTTCCAGGTCTCAGTAATGGTGGGTCTGCACGAGGAGGAGAAACGTCCTAGAAGGACGGCCTGTGTGTTTGGGCATTTCTCAGCAATGTATCGTTGGGAACAGCTAGATGCCGAGCCAGGGGCAGTGAAGGGCTTATTTGCTTAAACCTGTAAATTGTGGCAAGTTGAAACAACGGAAGTATCTCCCTTCTAAAGCACCTTTAAGGTACAAAATAGAGAAAGAACGAGCAGGGTTAAGGCTCTGAGGACCCTGTTAAAATAAGGCTTGAAGGGAAACTTTATTTTCCTCTTTGGGATTTAGAGAGTTGTGGGCTCCATTCCCCCTAACTCTTTAGTTGCACATATTCTCTTCGTAGCACAATTGCCTTTGTGATGACAAGTGAGTTTCTAGGAATGAAATATGGAGGTTGCCATTCTTTCGTAGCTGATCATCCTTTGGTACTCTGTAATGAACTGGCGAGCCCATTGAACACTAGCTTCAAGCTAAAGTTCCCCTTGGTTCATGCCGCGGGTTGCAGGCTTCAGAATCCATGTAGCGTTATTCAGTGTGGTTCTTGAGCTCTCGGAAGCATTCCAGGTCTCTTAGTACAGGCGGGTCTGTACTAGGACGAGAAAACTACAGGCAGGATGGCCTGTGTGTTTGGTGAGTTGTGAGCAGTGCACCACTGGGAACAGCTAGATGCCGAGTCATGGGAAGTGATTGGCTTCTTTTCTTACACTCCAAAAAGTAGTCAGTTGAAACAACTCAAGTATCTCCCTTCTAAAGCACCTTGGACGTACAACGTAGAGAAAGAAACAGCAGAGACAAGGCTCTGTGGGCCCTTTTGTATATGAGGCTTGAAGGGAAACTTTATGTTCCTCATTGGGATTTAGAGAGTTTCGGGCTCAATTCTCCCTGAGAAACACTGTGTAGTTGCACATGTTCTCTTCATAGCAGAGTTGTCTTTGTGATGACAAGTGAGTTTCTAGGAAAGAAATATGGAGGTTGCCATTCTTGGGTAGCTGCTCATCCTTCCGTAATCTGTAGTGAATGGGCGACCCTAAAGAACACTAGCCTCAAGCTAACTTTCCTCTTGTATCATGCCGCAGGTTGCAGGCAGCAGACTCCATGTAGCGTTATTTATTGTGGTTCTTGAGCTCCAGGTAGCATTCCAGGTCTCTTAGGACTGGCGGGTCAACACTAGGATGAGCAATGTATTAGAAGGACGGCCGGTGTGTTTGGGCCTTTATGAGCAATGCAGCTTTGGAAGGGCTAGATGCCGAGTCACAGGCTGTGAAGGGCTTCTTTGCTTAAACCTCTTCATTTTTGCAAGTTGAAAGAACTCATGTATCTCCCTTCTTAAGCACCTTGTGGGTACAAAGTAGAGAAAGAATCAGCAAGGTCAATGCTCTGCTGGCCCCTTTGAAGATAAGTCTTGAAGGGAAACTTCATTTTCCTCTTTGGCATTTAGAGAGTTGGGGGCTCAATTCTCCCTGAGAAACACTGTGTAGTTGCACGAGGTCTCTTCATAGCACAATTGCCTTTGTGACCACACGTGAGTTTCTAGGAAAGAAACTCGGAGCTTGCCATTCTTTGCTGGTGCTCGTCCTTTGGTAATCTTCAGTGAATTGGTGACCCCGTTTGAGCACTAGCCTCAAGCTAACGTTCCTCTTCTATCATGCCACTTGTTGCCATGCAGCACAATCTCTGTAGCCTTATTCAGTGTGGTTCTGGAGCTCTAGGAAGCATTCCAGGTCTCTTAGTACTGGCGGATCTGCTCGACCTTGAGAAACGATACAAGAAGGATGGCCTGTGTGTTTGGGGAGTTGTGAGCAGTGCACCGTTGGGAACACCTAGATGCCGAGACATGGGAGGTGAAGGGGTTTTTTGTGAAACCTGTAGAATGTGGCAACTTGAAACAACTCAAGTATCTCCCTTCGAAAGCACGTTGGAGGTACTAAATAGAGGAAGAAGCATGAGAGTCAGGGCTCTGTGGGCCATTTTGAATATAAGGCTGAAGGGAAACTTTATTTTCCTTATTGGCCTTTAGAGAGTTGTGGGCTCAGTTCTCCCTGAGAAACTCTTTACTTGCGCATGTTCTCTTCATAGCACAATTGGCTTAGTGATGACAAGTGAGTTGCTAGGAGAGAAACTTGGAGGTTGCCATTCCTTGGTAGCTGCTCATCCTTCAGTAATCTGTAGTGAACTGGCGACCCCATTGAACACTAGCCTCAAGCTAACTTTCCTCTTGTATCATGCCACTGTTTGGCATGCAGCAGAATCCATGTAGCTTTATTCAGTGTGGTTCTTTAGCTCTAGGAAGCCTTCCAGGTCTCAGTAATGGTGGGTCTGCACGAGGAGGAGAAACGTCCTAGAAGGACGGCCTGTGTGTTTGGGCATTTCTCAGCAATGTATCGTTGGGAACAGCTAGATGCCGAGCCAGGGGCAGTGAAGGGCTTATTTGCTTAAACCTGTAAATTGTGGCAAGTTGAAACAACGGAAGTATCTCCCTTCTAAAGCACCTTTAAGGTACAAAATAGAGAAAGAACGAGCAGGGTTAAGGCTCTGAGGACCCTGTTAAAATAAGGCTTGAAGGGAAACTTTATTTTCCTCTTTGGGATTTAGAGAGTTGTGGGCTCCATTCCCCCTAACTCTTTAGTTGCACATATTCTCTTCGTAGCACAATTGCCTTTGTGATGACAAGTGAGTTTCTAGGAATGAAATATGGAGGTTGCCATTCTTTCGTAGCTGATCATCCTTTGGTACTCTGTAATGAACTGGCGAGCCCATTGAACACTAGCTTCAAGCTAAAGTTCCCCTTGGTTCATGCCGCGGGTTGCAGGCTTCAGAATCCATGTAGCGTTATTCAGTGTGGTTCTTGAGCTCTCGGAAGCATTCCAGGTCTCTTAGTACAGGCGGGTCTGTACTAGGACGAGAAAACTACAGGCAGGATGGCCTGTGTGTTTGGTGAGTTGTGAGCAGTGCACCACTGGGAACAGCTAGATGCCGAGTCATGGGAAGTGATTGGCTTCTTTTCTTACACTCCAAAAAGTAGTCAGTTGAAACAACTCAAGTATCTCCCTTCTAAAGCACCTTGGACGTACAACGTAGAGAAAGAAACAGCAGAGACAAGGCTCTGTGGGCCCTTTTGTATATGAGGCTTGAAGGGAAACTTTATGTTCCTCATTGGGATTTAGAGAGTTTCGGGCTCAATTCTCCCTGAGAAACACTGTGTAGTTGCACATGTTCTCTTCATAGCAGAGTTGTCTTTGTGATGACAAGTGAGTTTCTAGGAAAGAAATATGGAGGTTGCCATTCTTGGGTAGCTGCTCATCCTTCCGTAATCTGTAGTGAATGGGCGACCCTAAAGAACACTAGCCTCAAGCTAACTTTCCTCTTGTATCATGCCGCAGGTTGCAGGCAGCAGACTCCATGTAGCGTTATTTATTGTGGTTCTTGAGCTCCAGGTAGCATTCCAGGTCTCTTAGGACTGGCGGGTCAACACTAGGATGAGCAATGTATTAGAAGGACGGCCGGTGTGTTTGGGCCTTTATGAGCAATGCAGCTTTGGAAGGGCTAGATGCCGAGTCACAGGCTGTGAAGGGCTTCTTTGCTTAAACCTCTTCATTTTTGCAAGTTGAAAGAACTCATGTATCTCCCTTCTTAAGCACCTTGTGGGTACAAAGTAGAGAAAGAATCAGCAAGGTCAATGCTCTGCTGGCCCCTTTGAAGATAAGTCTTGAAGGGAAACTTCATTTTCCTCTTTGGCATTTAGAGAGTTGGGGGCTCAATTCTCCCTGAGAAACACTGTGTAGTTGCACGAGGTCTCTTCATAGCACAATTGCCTTTGTGACCACACGTGAGTTTCTAGGAAAGAAACTCGGAGCTTGCCATTCTTTGCTGGTGCTCGTCCTTTGGTAATCTTCAGTGAATTGGTGACCCCGTTTGAGCACTAGCCTCAAGCTAACGTTCCTCTTCTATCATGCCACTTGTTGCCATGCAGCACAATCTCTGTAGCCTTATTCAGTGTGGTTCTGGAGCTCTAGGAAGCATTCCAGGTCTCTTAGTACTGGCGGATCTGCTCGACCTTGAGAAACGATACAAGAAGGATGGCCTGTGTGTTTGGGGAGTTGTGAGCAGTGCACCGTTGGGAACACCTAGATGCCGAGACATGGGAGGTGAAGGGGTTTTTTGTGAAACCTGTAGAATGTGGCAACTTGAAACAACTCAAGTATCTCCCTTCGAAAGCACGTTGGAGGTACTAAATAGAGGAAGAAGCATGAGAGTCAGGGCTCTGCGGGCCATTTTGAATATAAGGCTGAAGGGAAACTTTATTTTCCTTATTGGCCTTTAGAGAGTTGTGGGCTCAGTTCTCCCTGAGAAACTCTTTACTTGCGCATGTTCTCTTCATAGCACAATTGGCTTAGTGATGACAAGTGAGTTGCTAGGAGAGAAACTTGGAGGTTGCCATTCCTTGGTAGCTGCTCATCCTTCAGTAATCTGTAGTGAACTGGCGACCCCATTGAACACTAGCCTCAAGCTAACTTTCCTCTTGTATCATGCCACTGTTTGGCATGCAGCAGAATCCATGTAGCTTTATTCAGTGTGGTTCTTTAGCTCTAGGAAGCCTTCCAGGTCTCAGTAATGGTGGGTCTGCACGAGGAGGAGAAACGTCCTAGAAGGACGGCCTGTGTGTTTGGGCATTTCTCAGCAATGTATCGTTGGGAACAGCTAGATGCCGAGCCAGGGGCAGTGAAGGGCTTATTTGCTTAAACCTGTAAATTGTGGCAAGTTGAAACAACGGAAGTATCTCCCTTCTAAAGCACCTTTAAGGTACAAAATAGAGAAAGAACGAGCAGGGTTAAGGCTCTGAGGACCCTGTTAAAATAAGGCTTGAAGGGAAACTTTATTTTCCTCTTTGGGATTTAGAGAGTTGTGGGCTCCATTCCCCCTAACTCTTTAGTTGCACATATTCTCTTCGTAGCACAATTGCCTTTGTGATGACAAGTGAGTTTCTAGGAATGAAATATGGAGGTTGCCATTCTTTCGTAGCTGATCATCCTTTGGTACTCTGTAATGAACTGGCGAGCCCATTGAACACTAGCTTCAAGCTAAAGTTCCCCTTGGTTCATGCCGCGGGTTGCAGGCTTCAGAATCCATGTAGCGTTATTCAGTGTGGTTCTTGAGCTCTCGGAAGCATTCCAGGTCTCTTAGTACAGGCGGGTCTGTACTAGGACGAGAAAACTACAGGCAGGATGGCCTGTGTGTTTGGTGAGTTGTGAGCAGTGCACCACTGGGAACAGCTAGATGCCGAGTCATGGGAAGTGATTGGCTTCTTTTCTTACACTCCAAAAAGTAGTCAGTTGAAACAACTCAAGTATCTCCCTTCTAAAGCACCTTGGACGTACAACGTAGAGAAAGAAACAGCAGAGACAAGGCTCTGTGGGCCCTTTTGTATATGAGGCTTGAAGGGAAACTTTATGTTCCTCATTGGGATTTAGAGAGTTTCGGGCTCAATTCTCCCTGAGAAACACTGTGTAGTTGCACATGTTCTCTTCATAGCAGAGTTGTCTTTGTGATGACAAGTGAGTTTCTAGGAAAGAAATATGGAGGTTGCCATTCTTGGGTAGCTGCTCATCCTTCCGTAATCTGTAGTGAATGGGCGACCCTAAAGAACACTAGCCTCAAGCTAACTTTCCTCTTGTATCATGCCGCAGGTTGCAGGCAGCAGACTCCATGTAGCGTTATTTATTGTGGTTCTTGAGCTCCAGGTAGCATTCCAGGTCTCTTAGGACTGGCGGGTCAACACTAGGATGAGCAATGTATTAGAAGGACGGCCGGTGTGTTTGGGCCTTTATGAGCAATGCAGCTTTGGAAGAGCTAGATGCCGAGTCACAGGCTGTGAAGGGCTTCTTTGCTTAAACCTCTTCATTTTTGCAAGTTGAAAGAACTCATGTATCTCCCTTCTTAAGCACCTTGTGGGTACAAAGTAGAGAAAGAATCAGCAAGGTCAATGCTCTGCTGGCCCCTTTGAAGATAAGTCTTGAAGGGAAACTTCATTTTCCTCTTTGGCATTTAGAGAGTTGGGGGCTCAATTCTCCCTGAGAAACACTGTGTAGTTGCACGAGGTCTCTTCATAGCACAATTGCCTTTGTGACCACACGTGAGTTTCTAGGAAAGAAACTCGGAGCTTGCCATTCTTTGCTGGTGCTCGTCCTTTGGTAATCTTCAGTGAATTGGTGACCCCGTTTGAGCACTAGCCTCAAGCTAACGTTCCTCTTCTATCATGCCACTTGTTGCCATGCAGCACAATCTCTGTAGCCTTATTCAGTGTGGTTCTGGAGCTCTAGGAAGCATTCCAGGTCTCTTAGTACTGGCGGATCTGCTCGACCTTGAGAAACGATACAAGAAGGATGGCCTGTGTGTTTGGGGAGTTGTGAGCAGTGCACCGTTGGGAACACCTAGATGCCGAGACATGGGAGGTGAAGGGGTTTTTTGTGAAACCTGTAGAATGTGGCAACTTGAAACAACTCAAGTATCTCCCTTCGAAAGCACGTTGGAGGTACTAAATAGAGGAAGAAGCATGAGAGTCAGGGCTCTGCGGGCCATTTTGAATATAAGGCTGAAGGGAAACTTTATTTTCCTTATTGGCCTTTAGAGAGTTGTGGGCTCAGTTCTCCCTGAGAAACTCTTTACTTGCGCATGTTCTCTTCATAGCACAATTGGCTTAGTGATGACAAGTGAGTTGCTAGGAGAGAAACTTGGAGGTTGCCATTCCTTGGTAGCTGCTCATCCTTCAGTAATCTGTAGTGAACTGGCGACCCCATTGAACACTAGCCTCAAGCTAACTTTCCTCTGGTATCATGCCACTGTTTGGCATGCAGCAGAATCCATGTAGCTTTATTCAGTGTGGTTCTTTAGCTCTAGGAAGCCTTCCAGGTCTCAGTAATGGTGGGTCTGCACGAGGAGGAGAAACGTCCTAGAAGGACGGCCTGTGTGTTTGGGCATTTCTCAGCAATGTATCGTTGGGAACAGCTAGATGCCGAGCCAGGGGCAGTGAAGGGCTTATTTGCTTAAACCTGTAAATTGTGGCAAGTTGAAACAACGGAAGTATCTCCCTTCTAAAGCACCTTTAAGGTACAAAATAGAGAAAGAACGAGCAGGGTTAAGGCTCTGAGGACCCTGTTAAAATAAGGCTTGAAGGGAAACTTTATTTTCCTCTTTGGGATTTAGAGAGTTGTGGGCTCCATTCCCCCTAACTCTTTAGTTGCACATATTCTCTTCGTAGCACAATTGCCTTTGTGATGACAAGTGAGTTTCTAGGAATGAAATATGGAGGTTGCCATTCTTTCGTAGCTGATCATCCTTTGGTACTCTGTAATGAACTGGCGAGCCCATTGAACACTAGCTTCAAGCTAAAGTTCCCCTTGGTTCATGCCGCGGGTTGCAGGCTTCAGAATCCATGTAGCGTTATTCAGTGTGGTTCTTGAGCTCTCGGAAGCATTCCAGGTCTCTTAGTACAGGCGGGTCTGTACTAGGACGAGAAAACTACAGGCAGGATGGCCTGTGTGTTTGGTGAGTTGTGAGCAGTGCACCACTGGGAACAGCTAGATGCCGAGTCATGGGAAGTGATTGGCTTCTTTTCTTACACTCCAAAAAGTAGTCAGTTGAAACAACTCAAGTATCTCCCTTCTAAAGCACCTTGGACGTACAACGTAGAGAAAGAAACAGCAGAGACAAGGCTCTGTGGGCCCTTTTGTATATGAGGCTTGAAGGGAAACTTTATGTTCCTCATTGGGATTTAGAGAGTTTCGGGCTCAATTCTCCCTGAGAAACACTGTGTAGTTGCACATGTTCTCTTCATAGCAGAGTTGTCTTTGTGATGACAAGTGAGTTTCTAGGAAAGAAATATGGAGGTTGCCATTCTTGGGTAGCTGCTCATCCTTCCGTAATCTGTAGTGAATGGGCGACCCTAAAGAACACTAGCCTCAAGCTAACTTTCCTCTTGTATCATGCCGCAGGTTGCAGGCAGCAGACTCCATGTAGCGTTATTTATTGTGGTTCTTGAGCTCCAGGTAGCATTCCAGGTCTCTTAGGACTGGCGGGTCAACACTAGGATGAGCAATGTATTAGAAGGACGGCCGGTGTGTTTGGGCCTTTATGAGCAATGCAGCTTTGGAAGAGCTAGATGCCGAGTCACAGGCTGTGAAGGGCTTCTTTGCTTAAACCTCTTCATTTTTGCAAGTTGAAAGAACTCATGTATCTCCCTTCTTAAGCACCTTGTGGGTACAAAGTAGAGAAAGAATCAGCAAGGTCAATGCTCTGCTGGCCCCTTTGAAGATAAGTCTTGAAGGGAAACTTCATTTTCCTCTTTGGCATTTAGAGAGTTGGGGGCTCAATTCTCCCTGAGAAACACTGTGTAGTTGCACGAGGTCTCTTCATAGCACAATTGCCTTTGTGACCACACGTGAGTTTCTAGGAAAGAAACTCGGAGCTTGCCATTCTTTGCTGGTGCTCGTCCTTTGGTAATCTTCAGTGAATTGGTGACCCCGTTTGAGCACTAGCCTCAAGCTAACGTTCCTCTTCTATCATGCCACTTGTTGCCATGCAGCACAATCTCTGTAGCCTTATTCAGTGTGGTTCTGGAGCTCTAGGAAGCATTCCAGGTCTCTTAGTACTGGCGGATCTGCTCGACCTTGAGAAACGATACAAGAAGGATGGCCTGTGTGTTTGGGGAGTTGTGAGCAGTGCACCGTTGGGAACACCTAGATGCCGAGACATGGGAGGTGAAGGGGTTTTTTGTGAAACCTGTAGAATGTGGCAACTTGAAACAACTCAAGTATCTCCCTTCGAAAGCACGTTGGAGGTACTAAATAGAGGAAGAAGCATGAGAGTCAGGGCTCTGCGGGCCATTTTGAATATAAGGCTGAAGGGAAACTTTATTTTCCTTATTGGCCTTTAGAGAGTTGTGGGCTCAGTTCTCCCTGAGAAACTCTTTACTTGCGCATGTTCTCTTCATAGCACAATTGGCTTAGTGATGACAAGTGAGTTGCTAGGAGAGAAACTTGGAGGTTGCCATTCCTTGGTAGCTGCTCATCCTTCAGTAATCTGTAGTGAACTGGCGACCCCATTGAACACTAGCCTCAAGCTAACTTTCCTCTGGTATCATGCCACTGTTTGGCATGCAGCAGAATCCATGTAGCTTTATTCAGTGTGGTTCTTTAGCTCTAGGAAGCCTTCCAGGTCTCAGTAATGGTGGGTCTGCACGAGGAGGAGAAACGTCCTAGAAGGACGGCCTGTGTGTTTGGGCATTTCTCAGCAATGTATCGTTGGGAACAGCTAGATGCCGAGCCAGGGGCAGTGAAGGGCTTATTTGCTTAAACCTGTAAATTGTGGCAAGTTGAAACAACGGAAGTATCTCCCTTCTAAAGCACCTTTAAGGTACAAAATAGAGAAAGAACGAGCAGGGTTAAGGCTCTGAGGACCCTGTTAAAATAAGGCTTGAAGGGAAACTTTATTTTCCTCTTTGGGATTTAGAGAGTTGTGGGCTCCATTCCCCCTAACTCTTTAGTTGCACATATTCTCTTCGTAGCACAATTGCCTTTGTGATGACAAGTGAGTTTCTAGGAATGAAATATGGAGGTTGCCATTCTTTCGTAGCTGATCATCCTTTGGTACTCTGTAATGAACTGGCGAGCCCATTGAACACTAGCTTCAAGCTAAAGTTCCCCTTGGTTCATGCCGCGGGTTGCAGGCTTCAGAATCCATGTAGCGTTATTCAGTGTGGTTCTTGAGCTCTCGGAAGCATTCCAGGTCTCTTAGTACAGGCGGGTCTGTACTAGGACGAGAAAACTACAGGCAGGATGGCCTGTGTGTTTGGTGAGTTGTGAGCAGTGCACCACTGGGAACAGCTAGATGCCGAGTCATGGGAAGTGATTGGCTTCTTTTCTTACACTCCAAAAAGTAGTCAGTTGAAACAACTCAAGTATCTCCCTTCTAAAGCACCTTGGACGTACAACGTAGAGAAAGAAACAGCAGAGACAAGGCTCTGTGGGCCCTTTTGTATATGAGGCTTGAAGGGAAACTTTATGTTCCTCATTGGGATTTAGAGAGTTTCGGGCTCAATTCTCCCTGAGAAACACTGTGTAGTTGCACATGTTCTCTTCATAGCAGAGTTGTCTTTGTGATGACAAGTGAGTTTCTAGGAAAGAAATATGGAGGTTGCCATTCTTGGGTAGCTGCTCATCCTTCCGTAATCTGTAGTGAATGGGCGACCCTAAAGAACACTAGCCTCAAGCTAACTTTCCTCTTGTATCATGCCGCAGGTTGCAGGCAGCAGACTCCATGTAGCGTTATTTATTGTGGTTCTTGAGCTCCAGGTAGCATTCCAGGTCTCTTAGGACTGGCGGGTCAACACTAGGATGAGCAATGTATTAGAAGGACGGCCGGTGTGTTTGGGCCTTTATGAGCAATGCAGCTTTGGAAGAGCTAGATGCCGAGTCACAGGCTGTGAAGGGCTTCTTTGCTTAAACCTCTTCATTTTTGCAAGTTGAAAGAACTCATGTATCTCCCTTCTTAAGCACCTTGTGGGTACAAAGTAGAGAAAGAATCAGCAAGGTCAATGCTCTGCTGGCCCCTTTGAAGATAAGTCTTGAAGGGAAACTTCATTTTCCTCTTTGGCATTTAGAGAGTTGGGGGCTCAATTCTCCCTGAGAAACACTGTGTAGTTGCACGAGGTCTCTTCATAGCACAATTGCCTTTGTGACCACACGTGAGTTTCTAGGAAAGAAACTCGGAGCTTGCCATTCTTTGCTGGTGCTCGTCCTTTGGTAATCTTCAGTGAATTGGTGACCCCGTTTGAGCACTAGCCTCAAGCTAACGTTCCTCTTCTATCATGCCACTTGTTGCCATGCAGCACAATCTCTGTAGCCTTATTCAGTGTGGTTCTGGAGCTCTAGGAAGCATTCCAGGTCTCTTAGTACTGGCGGATCTGCTCGACCTTGAGAAACGATACAAGAAGGATGGCCTGTGTGTTTGGGGAGTTGTGAGCAGTGCACCGTTGGGAACACCTAGATGCCGAGACATGGGAGGTGAAGGGGTTTTTTGTGAAACCTGTAGAATGTGGCAACTTGAAACAACTCAAGTATCTCCCTTCGAAAGCACGTTGGAGGTACTAAATAGAGGAAGAAGCATGAGAGTCAGGGCTCTGCGGGCCATTTTGAATATAAGGCTGAAGGGAAACTTTATTTTCCTTATTGGCCTTTAGAGAGTTGTGGGCTCAGTTCTCCCTGAGAAACTCTTTACTTGCGCATGTTCTCTTCATAGCACAATTGGCTTAGTGATGACAAGTGAGTTGCTAGGAGAGAAACTTGGAGGTTGCCATTCCTTGGTAGCTGCTCATCCTTCAGTAATCTGTAGTGAACTGGCGACCCCATTGAACACTAGCCTCAAGCTAACTTTCCTCTGGTATCATGCCACTGTTTGGCATGCAGCAGAATCCATGTAGCTTTATTCAGTGTGGTTCTTTAGCTCTAGGAAGCCTTCCAGGTCTCAGTAATGGTGGGTCTGCACGAGGAGGAGAAACGTCCTAGAAGGACGGCCTGTGTGTTTGGGCATTTCTCAGCAATGTATCGTTGGGAACAGCTAGATGCCGAGCCAGGGGCAGTGAAGGGCTTATTTGCTTAAACCTGTAAATTGTGGCAAGTTGAAACAACGGAAGTATCTCCCTTCTAAAGCACCTTTAAGGTACAAAATAGAGAAAGAACGAGCAGGGTTAAGGCTCTGAGGACCCTGTTAAAATAAGGCTTGAAGGGAAACTTTATTTTCCTCTTTGGGATTTAGAGAGTTGTGGGCTCCATTCCCCCTAACTCTTTAGTTGCACATATTCTCTTCGTAGCACAATTGCCTTTGTGATGACAAGTGAGTTTCTAGGAATGAAATATGGAGGTTGCCATTCTTTCGTAGCTGATCATCCTTTGGTACTCTGTAATGAACTGGCGAGCCCATTGAACACTAGCTTCAAGCTAAAGTTCCCCTTGGTTCATGCCGCGGGTTGCAGGCTTCAGAATCCATGTAGCGTTATTCAGTGTGGTTCTTGAGCTCTCGGAAGCATTCCAGGTCTCTTAGTACAGGCGGGTCTGTACTAGGACGAGAAAACTACAGGCAGGATGGCCTGTGTGTTTGGTGAGTTGTGAGCAGTGCACCACTGGGAACAGCTAGATGCCGAGTCATGGGAAGTGATTGGCTTCTTTTCTTACACTCCAAAAAGTAGTCAGTTGAAACAACTCAAGTATCTCCCTTCTAAAGCACCTTGGACGTACAACGTAGAGAAAGAAACAGCAGAGACAAGGCTCTGTGGGCCCTTTTGTATATGAGGCTTGAAGGGAAACTTTATGTTCCTCATTGGGATTTAGAGAGTTTCGGGCTCAATTCTCCCTGAGAAACACTGTGTAGTTGCACATGTTCTCTTCATAGCAGAGTTGTCTTTGTGATGACAAGTGAGTTTCTAGGAAAGAAATATGGAGGTTGCCATTCTTGGGTAGCTGCTCATCCTTCCGTAATCTGTAGTGAATGGGCGACCCTAAAGAACACTAGCCTCAAGCTAACTTTCCTCTTGTATCATGCCGCAGGTTGCAGGCAGCAGACTCCATGTAGCGTTATTTATTGTGGTTCTTGAGCTCCAGGTAGCATTCCAGGTCTCTTAGGACTGGCGGGTCAACACTAGGATGAGCAATGTATTAGAAGGACGGCCGGTGTGTTTGGGCCTTTATGAGCAATGCAGCTTTGGAAGAGCTAGATGCCGAGTCACAGGCTGTGAAGGGCTTCTTTGCTTAAACCTCTTCATTTTTGCAAGTTGAAAGAACTCATGTATCTCCCTTCTTAAGCACCTTGTGGGTACAAAGTAGAGAAAGAATCAGCAAGGTCAATGCTCTGCTGGCCCCTTTGAAGATAAGTCTTGAAGGGAAACTTCATTTTCCTCTTTGGCATTTAGAGAGTTGGGGGCTCAATTCTCCCTGAGAAACACTGTGTAGTTGCACGAGGTCTCTTCATAGCACAATTGCCTTTGTGACCACACGTGAGTTTCTAGGAAAGAAACTCGGAGCTTGCCATTCTTTGCTGGTGCTCGTCCTTTGGTAATCTTCAGTGAATTGGTGACCCCGTTTGAGCACTAGCCTCAAGCTAACGTTCCTCTTCTATCATGCCACTTGTTGCCATGCAGCACAATCTCTGTAGCCTTATTCAGTGTGGTTCTGGAGCTCTAGGAAGCATTCCAGGTCTCTTAGTACTGGCGGATCTGCTCGACCTTGAGAAACGATACAAGAAGGATGGCCTGTGTGTTTGGGGAGTTGTGAGCAGTGCACCGTTGGGAACACCTAGATGCCGAGACATGGGAGGTGAAGGGGTTTTTTGTGAAACCTGTAGAATGTGGCAACTTGAAACAACTCAAGTATCTCCCTTCGAAAGCACGTTGGAGGTACTAAATAGAGGAAGAAGCATGAGAGTCAGGGCTCTGCGGGCCATTTTGAATATAAGGCTGAAGGGAAACTTTATTTTCCTTATTGGCCTTTAGAGAGTTGTGGGCTCAGTTCTCCCTGAGAAACTCTTTACTTGCGCATGTTCTCTTCATAGCACAATTGGCTTAGTGATGACAAGTGAGTTGCTAGGAGAGAAACTTGGAGGTTGCCATTCCTTGGTAGCTGCTCATCCTTCAGTAATCTGTAGTGAACTGGCGACCCCATTGAACACTAGCCTCAAGCTAACTTTCCTCTGGTATCATGCCACTGTTTGGCATGCAGCAGAATCCATGTAGCTTTATTCAGTGTGGTTCTTTAGCTCTAGGAAGCCTTCCAGGTCTCAGTAATGGTGGGTCTGCACGAGGAGGAGAAACGTCCTAGAAGGACGGCCTGTGTGTTTGGGCATTTCTCAGCAATGTATCGTTGGGAACAGCTAGATGCCGAGCCAGGGGCAGTGAAGGGCTTATTTGCTTAAACCTGTAAATTGTGGCAAGTTGAAACAACGGAAGTATCTCCCTTCTAAAGCACCTTTAAGGTACAAAATAGAGAAAGAACGAGCAGGGTTAAGGCTCTGAGGACCCTGTTAAAATAAGGCTTGAAGGGAAACTTTATTTTCCTCTTTGGGATTTAGAGAGTTGTGGGCTCCATTCCCCCTAACTCTTTAGTTGCACATATTCTCTTCGTAGCACAATTGCCTTTGTGATGACAAGTGAGTTTCTAGGAATGAAATATGGAGGTTGCCATTCTTTCGTAGCTGATCATCCTTTGGTACTCTGTAATGAACTGGCGAGCCCATTGAACACTAGCTTCAAGCTAAAGTTCCCCTTGGTTCATGCCGCGGGTTGCAGGCTTCAGAATCCATGTAGCGTTATTCAGTGTGGTTCTTGAGCTCTCGGAAGCATTCCAGGTCTCTTAGTACAGGCGGGTCTGTACTAGGACGAGAAAACTACAGGCAGGATGGCCTGTGTGTTTGGTGAGTTGTGAGCAGTGCACCACTGGGAACAGCTAGATGCCAAGTCATGGGAAGTGATTGGCTTCTTTTCTTACACTCCAAAAAGTAGTCAGTTGAAACAACTCAAGTATCTCCCTTCTAAAGCACCTTGGACGTACAACGTAGAGAAAGAAACAGCAGAGACAAGGCTCTGTGGGCCCTTTTGTATATGAGGCTTGAAGGGAAACTTTATGTTCCTCATTGGGATTTAGAGAGTTTCGGGCTCAATTCTCCCTGAGAAACACTGTGTAGTTGCACATGTTCTCTTCATAGCAGAGTTGTCTTTGTGATGACAAGTGAGTTTCTAGGAAAGAAATATGGAGGTTGCCATTCTTGGGTAGCTGCTCATCCTTCCGTAATCTGTAGTGAATGGGCGACCCTAAAGAACACTAGCCTCAAGCTAACTTTCCTCTTGTATCATGCCGCAGGTTGCAGGCAGCAGACTCCATGTAGCGTTATTTATTGTGGTTCTTGAGCTCCAGGTAGCATTCCAGGTCTCTTAGGACTGGCGGGTCAACACTAGGATGAGCAATGTATTAGAAGGACGGCCGGTGTGTTTGGGCCTTTATGAGCAATGCAGCTTTGGAAGAGCTAGATGCCGAGTCACAGGCTGTGAAGGGCTTCTTTGCTTAAACCTCTTCATTTTTGCAAGTTGAAAGAACTCATGTATCTCCCTTCTTAAGCACCTTGTGGGTACAAAGTAGAGAAAGAATCAGCAAGGTCAATGCTCTGCTGGCCCCTTTGAAGATAAGTCTTGAAGGGAAACTTCATTTTCCTCTTTGGCATTTAGAGAGTTGGGGGCTCAATTCTCCCTGAGAAACACTGTGTAGTTGCACGAGGTCTCTTCATAGCACAATTGCCTTTGTGACCACACGTGAGTTTCTAGGAAAGAAACTCGGAGCTTGCCATTCTTTGCTGGTGCTCGTCCTTTGGTAATCTTCAGTGAATTGGTGACCCCGTTTGAGCACTAGCCTCAAGCTAACGTTCCTCTTCTATCATGCCACTTGTTGCCATGCAGCACAATCTCTGTAGCCTTATTCAGTGTGGTTCTGGAGCTCTAGGAAGCATTCCAGGTCTCTTAGTACTGGCGGATCTGCTCGACCTTGAGAAACGATACAAGAAGGATGGCCTGTGTGTTTGGGGAGTTGTGAGCAGTGCACCGTTGGGAACACCTAGATGCCGAGACATGGGAGGTGAAGGGGTTTTTTGTGAAACCTGTAGAATGTGGCAACTTGAAACAACTCAAGTATCTCCCTTCGAAAGCACGTTGGAGGTACTAAATAGAGGAAGAAGCATGAGAGTCAGGGCTCTGCGGGCCATTTTGAATATAAGGCTGAAGGGAAACTTTATTTTCCTTATTGGCCTTTAGAGAGTTGTGGGCTCAGTTCTCCCTGAGAAACTCTTTACTTGCGCATGTTCTCTTCATAGCACAATTGGCTTAGTGATGACAAGTGAGTTGCTAGGAGAGAAACTTGGAGGTTGCCATTCCTTGGTAGCTGCTCATCCTTCAGTAATCTGTAGTGAACTGGCGACCCCATTGAACACTAGCCTCAAGCTAACTTTCCTCTGGTATCATGCCACTGTTTGGCATGCAGCAGAATCCATGTAGCTTTATTCAGTGTGGTTCTTTAGCTCTAGGAAGCCTTCCAGGTCTCAGTAATGGTGGGTCTGCACGAGGAGGAGAAACGTCCTAGAAGGACGGCCTGTGTGTTTGGGCATTTCTCAGCAATGTATCGTTGGGAACAGCTAGATGCCGAGCCAGGGGCAGTGAAGGGCTTATTTGCTTAAACCTGTAAATTGTGGCAAGTTGAAACAACGGAAGTATCTCCCTTCTAAAGCACCTTTAAGGTACAAAATAGAGAAAGAACGAGCAGGGTTAAGGCTCTGAGGACCCTGTTAAAATAAGGCTTGAAGGGAAACTTTATTTTCCTCTTTGGGATTTAGAGAGTTGTGGGCTCCATTCCCCCTAACTCTTTAGTTGCACATATTCTCTTCGTAGCACAATTGCCTTTGTGATGACAAGTGAGTTTCTAGGAATGAAATATGGAGGTTGCCATTCTTTCGTAGCTGATCATCCTTTGGTACTCTGTAATGAACTGGCGAGCCCATTGAACACTAGCTTCAAGCTAAAGTTCCCCTTGGTTCATGCCGCGGGTTGCAGGCTTCAGAATCCATGTAGCGTTATTCAGTGTGGTTCTTGAGCTCTCGGAAGCATTCCAGGTCTCTTAGTACAGGCGGGTCTGTACTAGGACGAGAAAACTACAGGCAGGATGGCCTGTGTGTTTGGTGAGTTGTGAGCAGTGCACCACTGGGAACAGCTAGATGCCGAGTCATGGGAAGTGATTGGCTTCTTTTCTTACACTCCAAAAAGTAGTCAGTTGAAACAACTCAAGTATCTCCCTTCTAAAGCACCTTGGACGTACAACGTAGAGAAAGAAACAGCAGAGACAAGGCTCTGTGGGCCCTTTTGTATATGAGGCTTGAAGGGAAACTTTATGTTCCTCATTGGGATTTAGAGAGTTTCGGGCTCAATTCTCCCTGAGAAACACTGTGTAGTTGCACATGTTCTCTTCATAGCAGAGTTGTCTTTGTGATGACAAGTGAGTTTCTAGGAAAGAAATATGGAGGTTGCCATTCTTGGGTAGCTGCTCATCCTTCCGTAATCTGTAGTGAATGGGCGACCCTAAAGAACACTAGCCTCAAGCTAACTTTCCTCTTGTATCATGCCGCAGGTTGCAGGCAGCAGACTCCATGTAGCGTTATTTATTGTGGTTCTTGAGCTCCAGGTAGCATTCCAGGTCTCTTAGGACTGGCGGGTCAACACTAGGATGAGCAATGTATTAGAAGGACGGCCGGTGTGTTTGGGCCTTTATGAGCAATGCAGCTTTGGAAGAGCTAGATGCCGAGTCACAGGCTGTGAAGGGCTTCTTTGCTTAAACCTCTTCATTTTTGCAAGTTGAAAGAACTCATGTATCTCCCTTCTTAAGCACCTTGTGGGTACAAAGTAGAGAAAGAATCAGCAAGGTCAATGCTCTGCTGGCCCCTTTGAAGATAAGTCTTGAAGGGAAACTTCATTTTCCTCTTTGGCATTTAGAGAGTTGGGGGCTCAATTCTCCCTGAGAAACACTGTGTAGTTGCACGAGGTCTCTTCATAGCACAATTGCCTTTGTGACCACACGTGAGTTTCTAGGAAAGAAACTCGGAGCTTGCCATTCTTTGCTGGTGCTCGTCCTTTGGTAATCTTCAGTGAATTGGTGACCCCGTTTGAGCACTAGCCTCAAGCTAACGTTCCTCTTCTATCATGCCACTTGTTGCCATGCAGCACAATCTCTGTAGCCTTATTCAGTGTGGTTCTGGAGCTCTAGGAAGCATTCCAGGTCTCTTAGTACTGGCGGATCTGCTCGACCTTGAGAAACGATACAAGAAGGATGGCCTGTGTGTTTGGGGAGTTGTGAGCAGTGCACCGTTGGGAACACCTAGATGCCGAGACATGGGAGGTGAAGGGGTTTTTTGTGAAACCTGTAGAATGTGGCAACTTGAAACAACTCAAGTATCTCCCTTCGAAAGCACGTTGGAGGTACTAAATAGAGGAAGAAGCATGAGAGTCAGGGCTCTGCGGGCCATTTTGAATATAAGGCTGAAGGGAAACTTTATTTTCCTTATTGGCCTTTAGAGAGTTGTGGGCTCAGTTCTCCCTGAGAAACTCTTTACTTGCGCATGTTCTCTTCATAGCACAATTGGCTTAGTGATGACAAGTGAGTTGCTAGGAGAGAAACTTGGAGGTTGCCATTCCTTGGTAGCTGCTCATCCTTCAGTAATCTGTAGTGAACTGGCGACCCCATTGAACACTAGCCTCAAGCTAACTTTCCTCTGGTATCATGCCACTGTTTGGCATGCAGCAGAATCCATGTAGCTTTATTCAGTGTGGTTCTTTAGCTCTAGGAAGCCTTCCAGGTCTCAGTAATGGTGGGTCTGCACGAGGAGGAGAAACGTCCTAGAAGGACGGCCTGTGTGTTTGGGCATTTCTCAGCAATGTATCGTTGGGAACAGCTAGATGCCGAGCCAGGGGCAGTGAAGGGCTTATTTGCTTAAACCTGTAAATTGTGGCAAGTTGAAACAACGGAAGTATCTCCCTTCTAAAGCACCTTTAAGGTACAAAATAGAGAAAGAACGAGCAGGGTTAAGGCTCTGAGGACCCTGTTAAAATAAGGCTTGAAGGGAAACTTTATTTTCCTCTTTGGGATTTAGAGAGTTGTGGGCTCCATTCCCCCTAACTCTTTAGTTGCACATATTCTCTTCGTAGCACAATTGCCTTTGTGATGACAAGTGAGTTTCTAGGAATGAAATATGGAGGTTGCCATTCTTTCGTAGCTGATCATCCTTTGGTACTCTGTAATGAACTGGCGAGCCCATTGAACACTAGCTTCAAGCTAAAGTTCCCCTTGGTTCATGCCGCGGGTTGCAGGCTTCAGAATCCATGTAGCGTTATTCAGTGTGGTTCTTGAGCTCTCGGAAGCATTCCAGGTCTCTTAGTACAGGCGGGTCTGTACTAGGACGAGAAAACTACAGGCAGGATGGCCTGTGTGTTTGGTGAGTTGTGAGCAGTGCACCACTGGGAACAGCTAGATGCCGAGTCATGGGAAGTGATTGGCTTCTTTTCTTACACTCCAAAAAGTAGTCAGTTGAAACAACTCAAGTATCTCCCTTCTAAAGCACCTTGGACGTACAACGTAGAGAAAGAAACAGCAGAGACAAGGCTCTGTGGGCCCTTTTGTATATGAGGCTTGAAGGGAAACTTTATGTTCCTCATTGGGATTTAGAGAGTTTCGGGCTCAATTCTCCCTGAGAAACACTGTGTAGTTGCACATGTTCTCTTCATAGCAGAGTTGTCTTTGTGATGACAAGTGAGTTTCTAGGAAAGAAATATGGAGGTTGCCATTCTTGGGTAGCTGCTCATCCTTCCGTAATCTGTAGTGAATGGGCGACCCTAAAGAACACTAGCCTCAAGCTAACTTTCCTCTTGTATCATGCCGCAGGTTGCAGGCAGCAGACTCCATGTAGCGTTATTTATTGTGGTTCTTGAGCTCCAGGTAGCATTCCAGGTCTCTTAGGACTGGCGGGTCAACACTAGGATGAGCAATGTATTAGAAGGACGGCCGGTGTGTTTGGGCCTTTATGAGCAATGCAGCTTTGGAAGAGCTAGATGCCGAGTCACAGGCTGTGAAGGGCTTCTTTGCTTAAACCTCTTCATTTTTGCAAGTTGAAAGAACTCATGTATCTCCCTTCTTAAGCACCTTGTGGGTACAAAGTAGAGAAAGAATCAGCAAGGTCAATGCTCTGCTGGCCCCTTTGAAGATAAGTCTTGAAGGGAAACTTCATTTTCCTCTTTGGCATTTAGAGAGTTGGGGGCTCAATTCTCCCTGAGAAACACTGTGTAGTTGCACGAGGTCTCTTCATAGCACAATTGCCTTTGTGACCACACGTGAGTTTCTAGGAAAGAAACTCGGAGCTTGCCATTCTTTGCTGGTGCTCGTCCTTTGGTAATCTTCAGTGAATTGGTGACCCCGTTTGAGCACTAGCCTCAAGCTAACGTTCCTCTTCTATCATGCCACTTGTTGCCATGCAGCACAATCTCTGTAGCCTTATTCAGTGTGGTTCTGGAGCTCTAGGAAGCATTCCAGGTCTCTTAGTACTGGCGGATCTGCTCGACCTTGAGAAACGATACAAGAAGGATGGCCTGTGTGTTTGGGGAGTTGTGAGCAGTGCACCGTTGGGAACACCTAGATGCCGAGACATGGGAGGTGAAGGGGTTTTTTGTGAAACCTGTAGAATGTGGCAACTTGAAACAACTCAAGTATCTCCCTTCGAAAGCACGTTGGAGGTACTAAATAGAGGAAGAAGCATGAGAGTCAGGGCTCTGCGGGCCATTTTGAATATAAGGCTGAAGGGAAACTTTATTTTCCTTATTGGCCTTTAGAGAGTTGTGGGCTCAGTTCTCCCTGAGAAACTCTTTACTTGCGCATGTTCTCTTCATAGCACAATTGGCTTAGTGATGACAAGTGAGTTGCTAGGAGAGAAACTTGGAGGTTGCCATTCCTTGGTAGCTGCTCATCCTTCAGTAATCTGTAGTGAACTGGCGACCCCATTGAACACTAGCCTCAAGCTAACTTTCCTCTGGTATCATGCCACTGTTTGGCATGCAGCAGAATCCATGTAGCTTTATTCAGTGTGGTTCTTTAGCTCTAGGAAGCCTTCCAGGTCTCAGTAATGGTGGGTCTGCACGAGGAGGAGAAACGTCCTAGAAGGACGGCCTGTGTGTTTGGGCATTTCTCAGCAATGTATCGTTGGGAACAGCTAGATGCCGAGCCAGGGGCAGTGAAGGGCTTATTTGCTTAAACCTGTAAATTGTGGCAAGTTGAAACAACGGAAGTATCTCCCTTCTAAAGCACCTTTAAGGTACAAAATAGAGAAAGAACGAGCAGGGTTAAGGCTCTGAGGACCCTGTTAAAATAAGGCTTGAAGGGAAACTTTATTTTCCTCTTTGGGATTTAGAGAGTTGTGGGCTCCATTCCCCCTAACTCTTTAGTTGCACATATTCTCTTCGTAGCACAATTGCCTTTGTGATGACAAGTGAGTTTCTAGGAATGAAATATGGAGGTTGCCATTCTTTCGTAGCTGATCATCCTTTGGTACTCTGTAATGAACTGGCGAGCCCATTGAACACTAGCTTCAAGCTAAAGTTCCCCTTGGTTCATGCCGCGGGTTGCAGGCTTCAGAATCCATGTAGCGTTATTCAGTGTGGTTCTTGAGCTCTCGGAAGCATTCCAGGTCTCTTAGTACAGGCGGGTCTGTACTAGGACGAGAAAACTACAGGCAGGATGGCCTGTGTGTTTGGTGAGTTGTGAGCAGTGCACCACTGGGAACAGCTAGATGCCGAGTCATGGGAAGTGATTGGCTTCTTTTCTTACACTCCAAAAAGTAGTCAGTTGAAACAACTCAAGTATCTCCCTTCTAAAGCACCTTGGACGTACAACGTAGAGAAAGAAACAGCAGAGACAAGGCTCTGTGGGCCCTTTTGTATATGAGGCTTGAAGGGAAACTTTATGTTCCTCATTGGGATTTAGAGAGTTTCGGGCTCAATTCTCCCTGAGAAACACTGTGTAGTTGCACATGTTCTCTTCATAGCAGAGTTGTCTTTGTGATGACAAGTGAGTTTCTAGGAAAGAAATATGGAGGTTGCCATTCTTGGGTAGCTGCTCATCCTTCCGTAATCTGTAGTGAATGGGCGACCCTAAAGAACACTAGCCTCAAGCTAACTTTCCTCTTGTATCATGCCGCAGGTTGCAGGCAGCAGACTCCATGTAGCGTTATTTATTGTGGTTCTTGAGCTCCAGGTAGCATTCCAGGTCTCTTAGGACTGGCGGGTCAACACTAGGATGAGCAATGTATTAGAAGGACGGCCGGTGTGTTTGGGCCTTTATGAGCAATGCAGCTTTGGAAGAGCTAGATGCCGAGTCACAGGCTGTGAAGGGCTTCTTTGCTTAAACCTCTTCATTTTTGCAAGTTGAAAGAACTCATGTATCTCCCTTCTTAAGCACCTTGTGGGTACAAAGTAGAGAAAGAATCAGCAAGGTCAATGCTCTGCTGGCCCCTTTGAAGATAAGTCTTGAAGGGAAACTTCATTTTCCTCTTTGGCATTTAGAGAGTTGGGGGCTCAATTCTCCCTGAGAAACACTGTGTAGTTGCACGAGGTCTCTTCATAGCACAATTGCCTTTGTGACCACACGTGAGTTTCTAGGAAAGAAACTCGGAGCTTGCCATTCTTTGCTGGTGCTCGTCCTTTGGTAATCTTCAGTGAATTGGTGACCCCGTTTGAGCACTAGCCTCAAGCTAACGTTCCTCTTCTATCATGCCACTTGTTGCCATGCAGCACAATCTCTGTAGCCTTATTCAGTGTGGTTCTGGAGCTCTAGGAAGCATTCCAGGTCTCTTAGTACTGGCGGATCTGCTCGACCTTGAGAAACGATACAAGAAGGATGGCCTGTGTGTTTGGGGAGTTGTGAGCAGTGCACCGTTGGGAACACCTAGATGCCGAGACATGGGAGGTGAAGGGGTTTTTTGTGAAACCTGTAGAATGTGGCAACTTGAAACAACTCAAGTATCTCCCTTCGAAAGCACGTTGGAGGTACTAAATAGAGGAAGAAGCATGAGAGTCAGGGCTCTGCGGGCCATTTTGAATATAAGGCTGAAGGGAAACTTTATTTTCCTTATTGGCCTTTAGAGAGTTGTGGGCTCAGTTCTCCCTGAGAAACTCTTTACTTGCGCATGTTCTCTTCATAGCACAATTGGCTTAGTGATGACAAGTGAGTTGCTAGGAGAGAAACTTGGAGGTTGCCATTCCTTGGTAGCTGCTCATCCTTCAGTAATCTGTAGTGAACTGGCGACCCCATTGAACACTAGCCTCAAGCTAACTTTCCTCTGGTATCATGCCACTGTTTGGCATGCAGCAGAATCCATGTAGCTTTATTCAGTGTGGTTCTTTAGCTCTAGGAAGCCTTCCAGGTCTCAGTAATGGTGGGTCTGCACGAGGAGGAGAAACGTCCTAGAAGGACGGCCTGTGTGTTTGGGCATTTCTCAGCAATGTATCGTTGGGAACAGCTAGATGCCGAGCCAGGGGCAGTGAAGGGCTTATTTGCTTAAACCTGTAAATTGTGGCAAGTTGAAACAACGGAAGTATCTCCCTTCTAAAGCACCTTTAAGGTACAAAATAGAGAAAGAACGAGCAGGGTTAAGGCTCTGAGGACCCTGTTAAAATAAGGCTTGAAGGGAAACTTTATTTTCCTCTTTGGGATTTAGAGAGTTGTGGGCTCCATTCCCCCTAACTCTTTAGTTGCACATATTCTCTTCGTAGCACAATTGCCTTTGTGATGACAAGTGAGTTTCTAGGAATGAAATATGGAGGTTGCCATTCTTTCGTAGCTGATCATCCTTTGGTACTCTGTAATGAACTGGCGAGCCCATTGAACACTAGCTTCAAGCTAAAGTTCCCCTTGGTTCATGCCGCGGGTTGCAGGCTTCAGAATCCATGTAGCGTTATTCAGTGTGGTTCTTGAGCTCTCGGAAGCATTCCAGGTCTCTTAGTACAGGCGGGTCTGTACTAGGACGAGAAAACTACAGGCAGGATGGCCTGTGTGTTTGGTGAGTTGTGAGCAGTGCACCACTGGGAACAGCTAGATGCCGAGTCATGGGAAGTGATTGGCTTCTTTTCTTACACTCCAAAAAGTAGTCAGTTGAAACAACTCAAGTATCTCCCTTCTAAAGCACCTTGGACGTACAACGTAGAGAAAGAAACAGCAGAGACAAGGCTCTGTGGGCCCTTTTGTATATGAGGCTTGAAGGGAAACTTTATGTTCCTCATTGGGATTTAGAGAGTTTCGGGCTCAATTCTCCCTGAGAAACACTGTGTAGTTGCACATGTTCTCTTCATAGCAGAGTTGTCTTTGTGATGACAAGTGAGTTTCTAGGAAAGAAATATGGAGGTTGCCATTCTTGGGTAGCTGCTCATCCTTCCGTAATCTGTAGTGAATGGGCGACCCTAAAGAACACTAGCCTCAAGCTAACTTTCCTCTTGTATCATGCCGCAGGTTGCAGGCAGCAGACTCCATGTAGCGTTATTTATTGTGGTTCTTGAGCTCCAGGTAGCATTCCAGGTCTCTTAGGACTGGCGGGTCAACACTAGGATGAGCAATGTATTAGAAGGACGGCCGGTGTGTTTGGGCCTTTATGAGCAATGCAGCTTTGGAAGAGCTAGATGCCGAGTCACAGGCTGTGAAGGGCTTCTTTGCTTAAACCTCTTCATTTTTGCAAGTTGAAAGAACTCATGTATCTCCCTTCTTAAGCACCTTGTGGGTACAAAGTAGAGAAAGAATCAGCAAGGTCAATGCTCTGCTGGCCCCTTTGAAGATAAGTCTTGAAGGGAAACTTCATTTTCCTCTTTGGCATTTAGAGAGTTGGGGGCTCAATTCTCCCTGAGAAACACTGTGTAGTTGCACGAGGTCTCTTCATAGCACAATTGCCTTTGTGACCACACGTGAGTTTCTAGGAAAGAAACTCGGAGCTTGCCATTCTTTGCTGGTGCTCGTCCTTTGGTAATCTTCAGTGAATTGGTGACCCCGTTTGAGCACTAGCCTCAAGCTAACGTTCCTCTTCTATCATGCCACTTGTTGCCATGCAGCACAATCTCTGTAGCCTTATTCAGTGTGGTTCTGGAGCTCTAGGAAGCATTCCAGGTCTCTTAGTACTGGCGGATCTGCTCGACCTTGAGAAACGATACAAGAAGGATGGCCTGTGTGTTTGGGGAGTTGTGAGCAGTGCACCGTTGGGAACACCTAGATGCCGAGACATGGGAGGTGAAGGGGTTTTTTGTGAAACCTGTAGAATGTGGCAACTTGAAACAACTCAAGTATCTCCCTTCGAAAGCACGTTGGAGGTACTAAATAGAGGAAGAAGCATGAGAGTCAGGGCTCTGCGGGCCATTTTGAATATAAGGCTGAAGGGAAACTTTATTTTCCTTATTGGCCTTTAGAGAGTTGTGGGCTCAGTTCTCCCTGAGAAACTCTTTACTTGCGCATGTTCTCTTCATAGCACAATTGGCTTAGTGATGACAAGTGAGTTGCTAGGAGAGAAACTTGGAGGTTGCCATTCCTTGGTAGCTGCTCATCCTTCAGTAATCTGTAGTGAACTGGCGACCCCATTGAACACTAGCCTCAAGCTAACTTTCCTCTGGTATCATGCCACTGTTTGGCATGCAGCAGAATCCATGTAGCTTTATTCAGTGTGGTTCTTTAGCTCTAGGAAGCCTTCCAGGTCTCAGTAATGGTGGGTCTGCACGAGGAGGAGAAACGTCCTAGAAGGACGGCCTGTGTGTTTGGGCATTTCTCAGCAATGTATCGTTGGGAACAGCTAGATGCCGAGCCAGGGGCAGTGAAGGGCTTATTTGCTTAAACCTGTAAATTGTGGCAAGTTGAAACAACGGAAGTATCTCCCTTCTAAAGCACCTTTAAGGTACAAAATAGAGAAAGAACGAGCAGGGTTAAGGCTCTGAGGACCCTGTTAAAATAAGGCTTGAAGGGAAACTTTATTTTCCTCTTTGGGATTTAGAGAGTTGTGGGCTCCATTCCCCCTAACTCTTTAGTTGCACATATTCTCTTCGTAGCACAATTGCCTTTGTGATGACAAGTGAGTTTCTAGGAATGAAATATGGAGGTTGCCATTCTTTCGTAGCTGATCATCCTTTGGTACTCTGTAATGAACTGGCGAGCCCATTGAACACTAGCTTCAAGCTAAAGTTCCCCTTGGTTCATGCCGCGGGTTGCAGGCTTCAGAATCCATGTAGCGTTATTCAGTGTGGTTCTTGAGCTCTCGGAAGCATTCCAGGTCTCTTAGTACAGGCGGGTCTGTACTAGGACGAGAAAACTACAGCAGGATGGCCTGTGTGTTTGGTGAGTTGTGAGCAGTGCACCACTGGGAACAGCTAGATGCCGAGTCATGGGAAGTGATTGGCTTCTTTTCTTACACTCCAAAAAGTAGTCAGTTGAAACAACTCAAGTATCTCCCTTCTAAAGCACCTTGGACGTACAACGTAGAGAAAGAAACAGCAGAGACAAGGCTCTGTGGGCCCTTTTGTATATGAGGCTTGAAGGGAAACTTTATGTTCCTCATTGGGATTTAGAGAGTTTCGGGCTCAATTCTCCCTGAGAAACACTGTGTAGTTGCACATGTTCTCTTCATAGCAGAGTTGTCTTTGTGATGACAAGTGAGTTTCTAGGAAAGAAATATGGAGGTTGCCATTCTTGGGTAGCTGCTCATCCTTCCGTAATCTGTAGTGAATGGGCGACCCTAAAGAACACTAGCCTCAAGCTAACTTTCCTCTTGTATCATGCCGCAGGTTGCAGGCAGCAGACTCCATGTAGCGTTATTTATTGTGGTTCTTGAGCTCCAGGTAGCATTCCAGGTCTCTTAGGACTGGCGGGTCAACACTAGGATGAGCAATGTATTAGAAGGACGGCCGGTGTGTTTGGGCCTTTATGAGCAATGCAGCTTTGGAAGAGCTAGATGCCGAGTCACAGGCTGTGAAGGGCTTCTTTGCTTAAACCTCTTCATTTTTGCAAGTTGAAAGAACTCATGTATCTCCCTTCTTAAGCACCTTGTGGGTACAAAGTAGAGAAAGAATCAGCAAGGTCAATGCTCTGCTGGCCCCTTTGAAGATAAGTCTTGAAGGGAAACTTCATTTTCCTCTTTGGCATTTAGAGAGTTGGGGGCTCAATTCTCCCTGAGAAACACTGTGTAGTTGCACGAGGTCTCTTCATAGCACAATTGCCTTTGTGACCACACGTGAGTTTCTAGGAAAGAAACTCGGAGCTTGCCATTCTTTGCTGGTGCTCGTCCTTTGGTAATCTTCAGTGAATTGGTGACCCCGTTTGAGCACTAGCCTCAAGCTAACGTTCCTCTTCTATCATGCCACTTGTTGCCATGCAGCACAATCTCTGTAGCCTTATTCAGTGTGGTTCTGGAGCTCTAGGAAGCATTCCAGGTCTCTTAGTACTGGCGGATCTGCTCGACCTTGAGAAACGATACAAGAAGGATGGCCTGTGTGTTTGGGGAGTTGTGAGCAGTGCACCGTTGGGAACACCTAGATGCCGAGACATGGGAGGTGAAGGGGTTTTTTGTGAAACCTGTAGAATGTGGCAACTTGAAACAACTCAAGTATCTCCCTTCGAAAGCACGTTGGAGGTACTAAATAGAGGAAGAAGCATGAGAGTCAGGGCTCTGCGGGCCATTTTGAATATAAGGCTGAAGGGAAACTTTATTTTCCTTATTGGCCTTTAGAGAGTTGTGGGCTCAGTTCTCCCTGAGAAACTCTTTACTTGCGCATGTTCTCTTCATAGCACAATTGGCTTAGTGATGACAAGTGAGTTGCTAGGAGAGAAACTTGGAGGTTGCCATTCCTTGGTAGCTGCTCATCCTTCAGTAATCTGTAGTGAACTGGCGACCCCATTGAACACTAGCCTCAAGCTAACTTTCCTCTGGTATCATGCCACTGTTTGGCATGCAGCAGAATCCATGTAGCTTTATTCAGTGTGGTTCTTTAGCTCTAGGAAGCCTTCCAGGTCTCAGTAATGGTGGGTCTGCACGAGGAGGAGAAACGTCCTAGAAGGACGGCCTGTGTGTTTGGGCATTTCTCAGCAATGTATCGTTGGGAACAGCTAGATGCCGAGCCAGGGGCAGTGAAGGGCTTATTTGCTTAAACCTGTAAATTGTGGCAAGTTGAAACAACGGAAGTATCTCCCTTCTAAAGCACCTTTAAGGTACAAAATAGAGAAAGAACGAGCAGGGTTAAGGCTCTGAGGACCCTGTTAAAATAAGGCTTGAAGGGAAACTTTATTTTCCTCTTTGGGATTTAGAGAGTTGTGGGCTCCATTCCCCCTAACTCTTTAGTTGCACATATTCTCTTCGTAGCACAATTGCCTTTGTGATGACAAGTGAGTTTCTAGGAATGAAATATGGAGGTTGCCATTCTTTCGTAGCTGATCATCCTTTGGTACTCTGTAATGAACTGGCGAGCCCATTGAACACTAGCTTCAAGCTAAAGTTCCCCTTGGTTCATGCCGCGGGTTGCAGGCTTCAGAATCCATGTAGCGTTATTCAGTGTGGTTCTTGAGCTCTCGGAAGCATTCCAGGTCTCTTAGTACAGGCGGGTCTGTACTAGGACGAGAAAACTACAGGCAGGATGGCCTGTGTGTTTGGTGAGTTGTGAGCAGTGCACCACTGGGAACAGCTAGATGCCGAGTCATGGGAAGTGATTGCTTCTTTTCTTACACTCCAAAAAGTAGTCAGTTGAAACAACTCAAGTATCTCCCTTCTAAAGCACCTTGGACGTACAACGTAGAGAAAGAAACAGCAGAGACAAGGCTCTGTGGGCCCTTTTGTATATGAGGCTTGAAGGGAAACTTTATGTTCCTCATTGGGATTTAGAGAGTTTCGGGCTCAATTCTCCCTGAGAAACACTGTGTAGTTGCACATGTTCTCTTCATAGCAGAGTTGTCTTTGTGATGACAAGTGAGTTTCTAGGAAAGAAATATGGAGGTTGCCATTCTTGGGTAGCTGCTCATCCTTCCGTAATCTGTAGTGAATGGGCGACCCTAAAGAACACTAGCCTCAAGCTAACTTTCCTCTTGTATCATGCCGCAGGTTGCAGGCAGCAGACTCCATGTAGCGTTATTTATTGTGGTTCTTGAGCTCCAGGTAGCATTCCAGGTCTCTTAGGACTGGCGGGTCAACACTAGGATGAGCAATGTATTAGAAGGACGGCCGGTGTGTTTGGGCCTTTATGAGCAATGCAGCTTTGGAAGAGCTAGATGCCGAGTCACAGGCTGTGAAGGGCTTCTTTGCTTAAACCTCTTCATTTTTGCAAGTTGAAAGAACTCATGTATCTCCCTTCTTAAGCACCTTGTGGGTACAAAGTAGAGAAAGAATCAGCAAGGTCAATGCTCTGCTGGCCCCTTTGAAGATAAGTCTTGAAGGGAAACTTCATTTTCCTCTTTGGCATTTAGAGAGTTGGGGGCTCAATTCTCCCTGAGAAACACTGTGTAGTTGCACGAGGTCTCTTCATAGCACAATTGCCTTTGTGACCACACGTGAGTTTCTAGGAAAGAAACTCGGAGCTTGCCATTCTTTGCTGGTGCTCGTCCTTTGGTAATCTTCAGTGAATTGGTGACCCCGTTTGAGCACTAGCCTCAAGCTAACGTTCCTCTTCTATCATGCCACTTGTTGCCATGCAGCACAATCTCTGTAGCCTTATTCAGTGTGTTCTGGAGCTCTAGGAAGCATTCCAGGTCTCTTAGTACTGGCGGATCTGCTCGACCTTGAGAAACGATACAAGAAGGATGGCCTGTGTGTTTGGGGAGTTGTGAGCAGTGCACCGTTGGGAACACCTAGATGCCGAGACATGGGAGGTGAAGGGGTTTTTTGTGAAACCTGTAGAATGTGGCAACTTGAAACAACTCAAGTATCTCCCTTCGAAAGCACGTTGGAGGTACTAAATAGAGGAAGAAGCATGAGAGTCAGGGCTCTGCGGGCCATTTTGAATATAAGGCTGAAGGGAAACTTTATTTTCCTTATTGGCCTTTAGAGAGTTGTGGGCTCAGTTCTCCCTGAGAAACTCTTTACTTGCGCATGTTCTCTTCATAGCACAATTGGCTTAGTGATGACAAGTGAGTTGCTAGGAGAGAAACTTGGAGGTTGCCATTCCTTGGTAGCTGCTCATCCTTCAGTAATCTGTAGTGAACTGGCGACCCCATTGAACACTAGCCTCAAGCTAACTTTCCTCTGGTATCATGCCACTGTTTGGCATGCAGCAGAATCCATGTAGCTTTATTCAGTGTGGTTCTTTAGCTCTAGGAAGCCTTCCAGGTCTCAGTAATGGTGGGTCTGCACGAGGAGGAGAAACGTCCTAGAAGGACGGCCTGTGTGTTTGGGCATTTCTCAGCAATGTATCGTTGGGAACAGCTAGATGCCGAGCCAGGGGCAGTGAAGGGCTTATTTGCTTAAACCTGTAAATTGTGGCAAGTTGAAACAACGGAAGTATCTCCCTTCTAAAGCACCTTTAAGGTACAAAATAGAGAAAGAACGAGCAGGGTTAAGGCTCTGAGGACCCTGTTAAAATAAGGCTTGAAGGGAAACTTTATTTTCCTCTTTGGGATTTAGAGAGTTGTGGGCTCCATTCCCCCTAACTCTTTAGTTGCACATATTCTCTTCGTAGCACAATTGCCTTTGTGATGACAAGTGAGTTTCTAGGAATGAAATATGGAGGTTGCCATTCTTTCGTAGCTGATCATCCTTTGGTACT
>NW_028124514.1:0-65013 GCF_965194825.1 Balaenoptera physalus
TTAGGGTAGTTATTAAACCTAACCCACTCTCTAGATACCCCTTAGCACGTAAAGGAATATTATTTGGAGGTCCAGCCATGGAGAAGAGTTTAGACACTAGGATAAGATAAGGAACACACCCATTATAAAGAAATCACATTAGGATTATCTTTTTAAGCTGTTCCTTAAAACACTAGTGCTTAGGAAATCTATTGGAGGCAGAAGCAGTCAAGGGTAGCCTAGGGTTAGGGTTAGGCTTAGGGTACGGCTTAGGGTACGGCTTAGGGTACGGGTTCGGGGAGGGCTTCAGGTACGGCGTAGGGTATGGGTTAGGGTTAGGGTTAGGGTTAGTGTTAGGGTTAGAGCTCGGTTTGGGGTACGGGTTAGGATTAGGGTACGTGTTAGGGTTAGGGTAGGGGTTAGGGTTAGGTTACGCGTTAGTGTTAGGGTAGTTATTAAACCTAACCCACTCTCTATATACCCCTTAGCACGTAAAGGAATATTATTTGGAGGTCCAGCCATGGAGAAGAGTTTAGACACTAGGATAAGATAAGGAACACACCCATTATAAAGAAATCACATTAGGATTCTCTTTTTAAGCTGTTCCTTAAAACACTAGTGCTTAGGAAATCTATTGGAGGCAGAAGCAGTCAAGGGTAGCCTAGGGTTAGGGTTAGGCTTAGGGTACGGCTTAGGGTACGGCTTAGGGTACGGGTTCGGAGAGGGCTTCGGGTACGGCGTAGGGTATGGGTTAGGGTTAGGGTTAGGGTTAGTGTTAGGGTTAGGGCTCGGTTTGGGGTACGGGTTAGGATTAGGGTACGTGTTAGGGTTAGGGTAGGGGTTAGGGTTAGGTTACGCGTTAGTGTTAGGGTAGTTATTAAACCTAACCCACTCTCTAGATACCCCTTAGCACGTAAAGGAATATTATTTGGAGGTCCAGCCATGGAGAAGAGTTTAGACACTAGGATAAGATAAGGAACACACCCATTATAAAGAAATCACATTAGGATTCTCTTTTTAAGCTGTTCCTTAAAACACTAGTGCTTGGGAAATCTATTGGAGGCAGAAGCAGTCAAGGGTAGCCTAGGGTTAGGGTTAGGCTTAGGGTACGGCTTATCGTACGGCTTAGGGTACGGGTTCGGGGAGGGCTTCGGGTACGGCGTAGGGTATGGGTTAGGGTTAGGGTTAGGGTTAGTGTTAGGGTTAGGGCTCGGTTTAGGGTATTGGTTAGGATTAGGGTACGTGTTATGGTTAGGGTAGGGGTTAGGGTTAGGGTACGCGTTAGTGTTAGGGTAGTTATTAAAGCTATCCCACTCTCTAGATACCCTTAGCACATAAAGGAATATTATTTGGAGGTCCAGCCATGGCGAAGAGTTTAGACACTAGGATAAGATAAGGAACACACCCATTATAAAGAAATCACATTAGGATTCTCTTTTTAAGCTGTTCCTTAAAACACTAGTGCTTAGGAAATCTATTGGAGGCAGAAGCAGTCAAGGGTAGCCTAGGGTTAGGGTACGGCTTAGGGTACGGCTTAGGGTACGGGTTCGGGGAGGGCTTCGGGTACGGCGTAGGGTATGGGTTAGGGTTAGGTTTAGGGTTAGTGTTAGGGTTAGGGCTCGGTTTAGGGTATTGGTTAGGATTAGGGTACGTGTTAGTGTTAGGGTAGGGGTTAGGGTTAGGGTACGCATTAGTGTTAGGGTAGTTATTAAACCTATCCCACTCCCTAGATACCGCTTAGCACGTAAAGAAATATTATTTGGAGGTCCAGCCATGCAGAAGAGTTTAGACACTTTGATAAGATAAGGAACACACCCATTATAAAGAAATCACATTAGGATTCTCTTTTTAAGCTGTTCCTTAAAACACTAGTGCTTAGGAAATCTATTGGAGGCAGAAGCAGTCAAGAGTAGCCTACGGTTAGGGTTAGGCTTGGGGTTAGGCTTAGGGTACGGCTTAGGGTACGGGTTCGGGGAGGGCTTCGGGTACGGCATAAGGTATGGGTTAGGGTTAGGGTTAGTGTTAGGGTTAGGGCTCCGTTTAGGGTACGTGTTAGGATTAGGGTACATGTTAGGGTTAGGGTAGGGGTTAGGGTTAGGGTACGCGTTAGGGTTAGGGTAGTTATTAAACCTATCCCACTCTCTAGATACACCTTAGCACGTCAAGGAATATTATTTGGGGGTCCAGCCATGGAGAAGAGTTTAGACACTAGGATAAGATAAGGAACACACCCATTATAAAGAAATCACAATAGGATTCTCTTTTTAAGCTGTTCCTTAAAACACTAGTGCTTAGGAAATCTATTGGAGGCAGAAGCAGTCAAGGGTAGCCTAGGGTTAGGGTTAGGCTTAGGGTACGGCTTAGGGTACGGCTTAGGGTACGGCTTAGGGTACGGGTCGGGGAGGGCTTCGGGTACGGCGTAGGGTATGGGTTAGGGTTAGGGTTAGGGTTAGTGTTAGGGTTAGGGCTCGGTTTGGGGTACGGGGTAGGATTAGTGTACGTGTTAGGGTTAGGGTAGGGGTTAGGGTTAGGTTACGTGTTAGTGTTAGGGTAGTTATTAAACCTAACCCACTCTCTAGATACCCCTTATCACGTAAAGGAATATTATTTGGAGGTCCAGCCATGGAGAAGAGTTTAGACACTAGGATAAGATAAGGAACACACCCATTATAAAGAAATCACATTAGGATTCTCTTTTTAAGCTGTTCCTTAAAACACTAGTGCTTAGGAAATCTATTGGAGGCAGAAGCAGTCAAGGGTAGCCTAGGGTTAGGGTTAGGCTTAGGGTACGGCTTATCGTACGGCTTAGGGTACGGGTTCGGGGAGGGCTTCGGGTACGGCGTAGGGTATGGGTTAGGGTTAGGGTTAGGGTTAGTGTTAGGGTTAGGGCTCGGTTTAGGGTATTGGTTAGGATTAGGGTACGTGTTATGGTTAGGGTAGGGGTTAGGGTTAGGGTACGCGTTAGTGTTAGGGTAGTTATTAAAGCTATCCCACTCTCTAGATACCCCTTAGCACATAAGGAATATTATTTGGAGGTCCAGCCATGGAGAAGAGTTTAGACACTAGGATAAGATAAGGAACACACCCATTATAAAGAAATCACATTAGGATTCTCTTTTTAAGCTGTTCCTTAAAACACTAGTGCTTAGGAAATCTATTGGAGGCAGAAGCATTCAAGGGTAGCCTAGGGTTAGGGTTAGGCTTAGGGTTAGGCTTAGGGTACGGCTTAGGGTACGGGTTCGGGGAGGGCTTCTGGTACGGCGTAGGGTATGGGTTAGGGTTAGGGTTAGGGTTAGTTTTAGGGTTAGGGCTCGGTTTAGGGTATTGGTTAGGATTAGGGTACGTGTTAGGGTTAGGGTAGGGGTTAGGGTTAGGGTACGCGTTAGTGTTAGGGTAGTTATTAAACCTAACCCACTCTCTAGATACCCCTTAGCACATAAGGAATATTATTTGGAGGTCCAGCCATGGAGAAGAGTTTAGACACTAGGATAAGATAAGGAACACACCCATTATAAAGAAATCACATTAGGATTCTCTTTTTAAGCTGTTCCTTAAAACACTAGTGCTTAGGAAATCTATTGGAGGCAGAAGCAGTCAAGAGTAGCCTACGGTTAGGGTTAGGCTTGGGGTTAGGCTTAGGGTACGGCTTAGGGTACGGGTTCGGGGAGGGCTTCGGGTACGGCATAAGGTATGGGTTAGGGTTAGGGTTAGTGTTAGGGTTAGGGCTCCGTTTAGGGTACGTGTTAGGATTAGGGTACATGTTAGGGTTAGGGTAGGGGTTAGGGTTAGGGTACGCGTTAGGGTTAGGGTAGTTATTAAACCTATCCCACTCTCTAGATACACCTTAGCACGTCAAGGAATATTATTTGGGGGTCCAGCCATCGAGAAGAGTTTAGACACTAGGATAAGATAAGGAACACACCCATTATAAAGAAATCACAATAGGATTCTCTTTTTAAGCTGTTCCTTAAAACACTAGTGCTTAGGAAATCTATTGGAGGCAGAAGCAGTCAAGGGTAGCCTAGGGTTAGGGTTAGGCTTAGGGTACGGCTTAGGGTACGGCTTAGGGTACGGGTTCGGGGAGGGCTTCGGGTATGGCGTAGGGTATGGGTTAGGGTTAGGGTTAGGGTTAGTGTTAGGGTTAGGGCTCGGTTTAGGGTATTGGTTAGGATTAGGGTACGTGTTATGGTTAGGGTAGGGGTTAGGGTTAGGGTACGCGTTAGTGTTAGGGTAGTTATTAAAGCTATCCCACTCTCTAGATACCCCTTAGCACATAAGGAATATTATTTGGAGGTCCAGCCATGGAGAAGAGTTTAGACACTAGGATAAGATAAGGAACACACCCATTATAAAGAAATCACATTAGGATTCTCTTTTTAAGCTGTTCCTTAAAACACTAGTGCTTAGGAAATCTATTGGAGGCAGAAGCATTCAAGGGTAGCCTAGGGTTAGGGTTAGGCTTACGGTTAGGCTTAGGGTACGGCTTAGGGTACGGGTTCGGGGAGGGCTTCTGGTACGGCGTAGGGTATGGGTTAGGGTTAGGGTTAGGGTTAGTGTTAGGGTTAGGGCTCGGTTTAGGGTATTGGTTAGGATTAGGGTACGTGTTAGGGTTAGGGTAGCGGTTAGGGTTAGGGTACGCGTTAGTGTTAGGGTAGTTATTAAACCTAACCCACTCTCTAGATACCCCTTAGCACGTAAAGGAATATTATTTGGAGGTCCAGCCATGGAGAAGAGTTTAGACACTAGGATAAGATAAGGAACACACCCATTATAAAGAAATCACATTAGGATTCTCTTTTTAAGCTGTTCCTTAAAACACTAGTGCTTAGGAAATCTATTGGAGGCAGAAGCAGTCAAGGGTAGCCTAGGGTTAGGGTTAGGCTTAGGGTACGGCTTAGGGTACGGCTTAGGGTACGGGTTCGGGGAGGGCTTCGGGTACGGCGTAGGGTATGGGTTAGGGTTAGGGTTAGGGTTAGTGTTAGGGTTAGAGCTCGGTTTGGGGTACGGGTTAGGATTAGGGTACGTGTTAGGGTTAGGGTAGGGGTTAGGGTTAGGTTACGCGTTAGTGTTAGGGTAGTTATTAAACCTAACCCACTCTCTAGATACCCCTTAGCACGTAAAGGAATATTATTTGGAGGTCCAGCCATGGAGAAGAGTTTAGACACTAGGATAAGATAAGGAACACACCCATTATAAAGAAATCACATTAGGATTCTCTTTTTAAGCTGTTCCTTAAAACACTAGTGCTTAGGAAATCTATTGGAGGCAGAAGCAGTGAAGGGTAGCCTAGTGTTAGGGTTAGGCTTAGGGTACGGCTTAGGGTACGGCTTAGGGTATGGGTTCGGGGAGGGCTTCGGGTACGGCGTAGGGTATGGGTTAGGGTTAGGGTTAGGGTTAGTGGTAGGGTTAAGGCTCGGTTTGGGGTACGGGTTAGGATTAGGGTACGTGTTAGGGTTAGGGTAGGGGTTAGGGTTAGGTTACGCGTTAGTGTTAGGGTAGTTATTAAACCTAACCCACTCTCTAGATACCCCTTAGCACGTAAAGGAATATTATTTGGAGGTCCAGCCATGGAGAAGAGTTTAGACACTAGGATAAGATAAGGAACACACCCATTATAAAGAAATCACATTAGGATTCTCTTTTTAAGCTCTTCCTTAAAACACTAGTGCTTAGGAAATCTATTGGAGGCAGAAGCATTCAAGGGTAGCCTAGGGTTAGGGTTAGGCTTAGGGTTAGGCTTAGGGTACGGCTTAGGGTACGGGTTCGGGGAGTGCTTCTGGTACGGCGTAGGGTATGGGTTAGGGTTAGGGTTAGGGTTAGGGTTAGTGTTAGGGTGAGGGCTCGGTTTAGGGTATTGGTTACGATTAGGGTACGTGTTAGGGTTAGGGTAGCGGTTAGGGTTAGGGTACGCGTTAGTGTTAGGGTAGTTATTAAACCTAACCCACTCTCTAGATACCCCTTAGCACGTAAAGGAATATTATTTGGAGGTCCAGCCATGGAGAAGAGTTTAGACACTAGGATAAGATAAGGAACACACCCATTATAAAGAAATCACATTAGGATTCTCTTTTTAAGCTGTTCCTTAAAACACTAGTGCTTAGGAAATCTATTGGAGGCAGAAGCAGTCAAGGGTAGCCTAGGGTTAGGGTTAGGCTTAGGGTACGGCTTAGGGTACGGCTTAGGGTACGGGTTCGGGGAGGGCTTCGGGTACGGCGTAGGGTATGGGTTAGGGTTAGGGTTAGGGTTAGTGTTAGGGTTAGAGCTCGGTTTGGGGTACGGGTTAGGATTAGGGTACGTGTTAGGGTTAGGGTAGGGGTTAGGGTTAGGTTACGCGTTAGTGTTAGGGTAGTTATTAAACCTAACCCACTCTCTAGATACCCCTTAGCACGTAAAGGAATATTATTTGGAGGTCCAGCCATGGAGAAGAGTTTAGACACTAGGATAAGATAAGGAACACACCCATTATAAAGAAATCACATTAGGATTCTCTTTTTAAGCTGTTCCTTAAAACACTAGTGCTTAGGAAATCTATTGGAGGCAGAAGCATTCAAGGGTAGCCTAGGGTTAGGGTTAGGCTTAGGGTTAGGCTTAGGGTACGGCTTAGGGTACGGGTTCGGGGAGGGCTTCTGGTACGGCGTAGGGTATGGGTTAGGGTTAGGGTTAGGGTTAGTGTTAGGGTTAGGGCTCGGTTTAGGGTATTGGTTAGGATTAGGGTACGTGTTAGGGTTAGGGTAGCGGTTAGGGTTAGGGTACGCGTTAGTGTTAGGGTAGTTATTAAACCTAACCCACTCTCTAGATACCCCTTAGCACGTAAAGGAATATTATTTGGAGGTCCAGCCATGGAGAAGAGTTTAGACACTAGGATAAGATAAGGAACACACCCATTATAAAGAAATCACATTAGGATTCTCTTTTTAAGCTGTTCCTTAAAACACTAGTGCTTAGGAAATCTATTGGAGGCAGAAGCAGTCAAGGGTAGCCTAGGGTTAGGGTTAGGCTTAGGGTACGGCTTAGGGTACGGCTTAGGGTACGGGTTCGGGGAGGGCTTCGGGTACGGCGTAGGGTATGGGTTAGGGTTAGGGTTAGGGTTAGTGTTAGGGTTAGAGCTCGGTTTGGGGTACGGGTTAGGATTAGGGTACGTGTTAGGGTTAGGGTAGGGGTTAGGGTTAGGTTACGCGTTAGTGTTAGGGTAGTTATTAAACCTAACCCACTCTCTAGATACCCCTTAGCACGTAAAGGAATATTATTTGGAGGTCCAGCCATGGAGAAGACTTTAGACACTAGGATAAGATAAGGAACACACCCATTATAAAGAAATCACATTAGGATTCTCTTTTTAAGCTGTTCCTTAAAACACTAGTGCTTAGGAAATCTATTGGAGGCAGAAGCAGTCAAGGGTAGCCTAGGGTTAGGGTTAGGCTTAGGGTACGGCTTAGGGTACGGCTTAGGGTACGGGTTCGGGGAGGGCTTCGGGTACGGCGTAGGGTATGGGTTAGGGTTAGGGTTAGGGTTAGTGTTAGGGTTAGGGCTCGGTTTGGGGTACGGGGTAGGATTAGGGTACGTGTTAGGGTTAGGGTAGGGGTTAGGGTTAGGTTACGTGTTAGTGTTAGGGTAGTTATTAAACCTAACCCACTCTCTAGATACCCCTTATCACGTAAAGGAATATTATTTGGAGGTCCAGCCATGGAGAAGAGTTTAGACACTAGAATAAGATAAGGAACACACCCATTATAAAGAAATCACATTAGGATTCTCTTTTTAAGCTGTTCCTTAAAACACTAGTGCTTAGGAAATCTATTGGAGGCAGAAGCAGTCAAGGGTAGCCTAGGGTTAGGGTTAGGCTTAGGGTACGGCTTATCGTACGGCTTAGGGTACGGGTTCGGGGAGGGCTTCGGGTACGGCGTAGGGTATGGGTTAGGGTTAGGGTTAGGGTTAGTGTTAGGGTTAGGGCTCGGTTTAGGGTATTGGTTAGGATTAGGGTACGTGTTATGGTTAGGGTAGGGGTTAGGGTTAGGGTACGCGTTAGTGTTAGGGTAGTTATTAAACCTATCCCACTCCCTAGATACCGCTTAGCACGTAAAGGAATATTATTTGGAGGTCCAGCCATGCAGAAGAGTTTAGACACTTTGATAAGATAAGGAACACACCCATTATAAAGAAATCACATTAGGATTCTCTTTTTAAGCTGTTCCTTAAAACACTAATGCTTAGGAAATCTATTGGAGGCAGAAGCAGTCAAGAGTAGCCTACGGTTAGGGTTGGGCTTGGGGTTAGGCTTAGGGTACGGCTTAGGGTACGGGTTCGGGGAGGGCTTCGGGTACGGCATAAGTTATGGGTTAGGGTTAGGGTTAGTGTTAGGGTTAGGGCTCCGTTTAGGGTACGTGTTAGGATTAGGGTACATGTTAGGGTTAGTGTAGGGGTTAGGGTTAGGGTACGCATTAGGGTTAGGGTAGTTATTAAACCTATCCCACTCTCTAGATACACCTTAGCACGTCAAGGAATATTATTTGGGGGTCCAGCCATGGAGAAGAGTTTAGACACTAGGATAAGATAAGGAACACACCCATTATAAAGAAATCACAATAGGATTCTCTTTTTAAGCTGTTCCTTAAAACACTAGTGCTTAGGAAATCTATTGGAGGCAGAAGCAGTCAAGGGTAGCCTAGGGTTAGGGTTAGGCTTAGGGTACGGCTTAGGGTACGGCTTAGGGTACGGGTTCGCGGAGGGCTTCGGGTATGGCGTAGGGTATGGGTTAGGGTTAGGGTTAGGGTTAGTGTTAGGGTTAGGGCTCGGTTTAGGGTATTGGTTAGGATTAGGGTACGTGTTATGGTTAGTGTAGGGGTTAGGGTTAGGGTACGCGTTAGTGTTAGGGTAGTTATTAAAGCTATCCCACTCTCTAGATACCCCTTAGCACATATGGAATATTATTTGGAGGTCCAGCCATGGAGAAGAGTTTAGACACTAGGATAAGATAAGGAACACACCCATTATAAAGAAATCACATTAGGATTCTCTTTTTAAGCTGTTCCTTAAAACACTAGTGCTTAGGAAATCTATTGGAGGCAGAAGCATTCAAGGGTAGCCTAGGGTTAGGGTTAGGCTTAGGGTTAGGCTTAGGGTACGGCTTAGGGTACGGGTTCGGGGAGGGCTTCTGGTACGGCGTAGGGTATGGGTTAGGGTTAGGGTTAGGGTTAGTGTTAGGGTTAGGGCTCGGTTTAGGGTATTGGTTAGGATTAGGGTACGTGTTAGGGTTAGGGTAGGGGTTAGGGTTAGGGTACGCGTTAGTGTTAGGGTAGTTATTAAACCTAACCCACTCTCTAGATACCCCTTAGCACATAAGGAATATTATTTGGTGGTCCAGCCATGGAGAAGAGTTTAGACACTAGGATAAGATAAGGAACACACCCATTATAAAGAAATCACATTAGGATTCTCTTTTTAAGCTGTTCCTTAAAACACTAGTGCTTAGGAAATCTATTGGAGGCAGAAGCAGTCAAGAGTAGCCTACGGTTAGGGTTAGGCTTAGGGTACGGCTTAGGGTACGGCTTAGGGTACGGGTTCGGGGAGGGCTTCGGGTATGGCATAGGGTATGGGTTAGGGTTAGGGTTAGGGTTAGTGTTAGGGTTAGGGCTCGGTTTAGGGTATTGGTTAGGATTAGGGTACGTGTTATGGTTAGGGTAGGGGTTAGGGTTAGGGTACGCGTTAGTGTTAGGGTAGTTATTAAAGCTATCCCACTCTCTAGATACCCCTTAGCACATAAGGAATATTATTTGGAGGTCCAGCCATGGAGAAGAGTTTAGACACTAGGATAAGATAAGGAACACACCCATTATAAAGAAATCACATTAGGATTCTCTTTTTAAGCTGTTCCTTAAAACACTAGTGCTTAGGAAATCTATTGGAGGCAGAAGCAGTCAAGGGTAGCCTAGGGTTAGGGTTAGGCTTAGGGTACGGCTTAGGGTACGGCTTAGGGTACGGGTTCGGGGAGGGCTTCGGGTACGGCGTAGGGTATGGGTTAGGGTTAGGGTTAGGGTTAGTGTTAGGGTTAGAGCTCGGTTTGGGGTACGGGTTAGGATTAGGGTACGTGTTAGGGTTAGGGTAGGGGTTAGGGTTAGGTTACGCGTTAGTGTTAGGGTAGTTATTAAACCTAACCCACTCTCTAGATACCCCTTAGCACGTAAAGGAATATTATTTGGAGGTCCAGCCATGGAGAAGAGTTTAGACACTAGGATAAGATAAGGAACACACCCATTATAAAGAAATCACATTAGGATTCTCTTTTTAAGCTGTTCCTTAAAACACTAGTGCTTAGGAAATCTATTGGAGGCAGAAGCATTCAAGGGTAGCCTAGGGTTAGGGTTAGGCTTAGGGTTAGGCTTAGGGTTAGGCTTAGGGTACGGGTTCGGGGAGGGCTTCTGGTACGGCGTAGGGTATGGGTTAGGGTTAGGGTTAGGGTTAGTGTTAGGGTTAGGGCTCGGTTTAGGGTATTGGTTAGGATTAGGGTACGTGTTAGGGTTAGGGTAGCGCTTAGGGTTAGGGTACGCGTTAGTGTTAGGGTAGTTATTAAACCTAACTCACTCTCTAGATACCCCTTAGCACGTAAAGGAATATTATTTGGAGGTCCAGCCATGGAGAAGAGTTTAGACACTAGGATAAGATAAGGAACACACCCATTATAAAGAAATCACATTAGGATTCTCTTTTTAAGCTGTTCCTTAAAACACTAGTGCTTAGGAAATCTATTGGAGGCAGAAGCAGTCAAGGGTAGCCTAGGGTTAGGGTTAGGCTTAGGGTACGGCTTAGGGTACGGCTTAGGGTACGGGTTCGGGGAGGGCTTCGGGTACGGCGTAGGGTATGGGTTAGGGTTAGGGTTAGGGTTAGTGTTAGGGTTAGGGCTCGGTTTGGGGTACGGGGTAGGATTAGGGTACGTGTTAGGGTTAGGGTAGGGGTTAGGGTTAGGTTACGTGTTAGTGTTAGGGTAGTTATTAAACCTAACCCACTCTCTAGATACCCCTTATCACGTAAAGGAATATTATTTGGAGGTCCAGCCATGGAGAAGAGTTTAGACACTAGGATAAGATAAGGAACACACCCATTATAAAGAAATCACATTAGGATTCTCTTTTTAAGCTGTTCCTTAAAACACTAGTGCTTAGGAAATCTATTGGAGGCAGAAGCAGTCAAGGGTAGCCTAGGGTTAGGGTTAGGCTTAGGGTACGGCTTATCGTACGGCTTAGGGTACGGGTTCGGGGAGGGCTTCGGGTACGGCGTAGGGTATGGGTTAGGGTTAGGGTTAGGGTTAGTGTTAGGGTTAGGGCTCGGTTTAGGGTATTGGTTAGGATTAGGGTACGTGTTATGGTTAGGGTAGGGGTTAGGGTTAGGGTACGCGTTAGTGTTAGGGTAGTTATTAAACCTATCCCACTCCCTAGATACCGCTTAGCACGTAAAGGAATATTATTTGGAGGTCCAGCCATGCAGAAGAGTTTAGACACTTTGATAAGATAAGGAACACACCCATTATAAAGAAATCACATTAGGATTCTCTTTTTAAGCTGTTCCTTAAAACACTAATGCTTAGGAAATCTATTGGAGGCAGAAGCAGTCAAGAGTAGCCTACGGTTAGGGTTAGGCTTGGGGTTAGGCTTAGGGTACGGCTTAGGGTACGGGTTCGGGGAGGGCTTCGGGTACGGCATAAGTTATGGGTTAGGGTTAGGGTTAGTGTTAGGGTTAGGGCTCCGTTTAGGGTACGTGTTAGGATTAGGGTACATGTTAGGGTTAGTGTAGGGGTTAGGGTTAGGGTACGCATTAGGGTTAGGGTAGTTATTAAACCTATCCCACTCTCTAGATACACCTTAGCACGTCAAGGAATATTATTTGGGGGTCCAGCCATGGAGAAGAGTTTAGACACTAGGATAAGATAAGGAACACACCCATTATAAAGAAATCACAATAGGATTCTCTTTTTAAGCTGTTCCTTAAAACATTAGTGCTTAGGAAATCTATTGGAGGCAGAAGCAGTCAAGGGTAGCCTAGGGTTAGGGTTAGGCTTAGGGTACGGCTTAGGGTACGGCTTAGGGTACGGGTTCGCGGAGGGCTTCGGGTATGGCGTAGGGTATGGGTTAGGGTTAGGGTTAGGGTTAGTGTTAGGGTTAGGGCTCGGTTTAGGGTATTGGTTAGGATTAGGGTACGTGTTATGGTTAGGGTAGGGGTTAGGGTTAGGGTACGCGTTAGTGTTAGGGTAGTTATTAAACCTAACCCACTCTCTAGATACCCCTTAGCACATAAGGAATATTATTTGGAGGTCCAGCCATGGAGAAGAGTTTAGACACTAGGATAAGATAAGGAACACACCCATTATAAAGAAATCACATTAGGATTCTCTTTTTAAGCTGTTCCTTAAAACACTAGTGCTTAGGAAATCTATTGGAGGCAGAAGCAGTCAAGAGTAGCCTACGGTTAGGGTTAGGCTTGGGGTTAGGCTTAGGGTACGGCTTAGGGTACGGGTTCGGGGAGGGCTTCGGGTACGGCATAAGGTATGGGTTAGGGTTAGGGTTAGTGTTAGGGTTAGGGCTCCGTTTAGGGTACGTGTTAGGATTAGGGTACATGTTAGGGTTAGGGTAGGGGTTAGGGTTAGGGTACGCGTTAGGGTTAGGGTAGTTATTAAACCTATCCCACTCTCTAGATACACCTTAGCACGTCAAGGAATATTATTTGGGGGTCCAGCCATGGAGAAGAGTTTAGACACTAGGATAAGATAAGGAACACACCCATTATAAAGAAATCACAATAGGATTCTCTTTTTAAGCTGTTCCTTAAAACACTAGTGCTTAGGAAATCTATTGGAGGCAGAAGCAGTCAAGGGTAGCCTAGGGTTAGGGTTAGGCTTAGGGTACGGCTTAGGGTACGGCTTAGGGTACGGGTTCGGGGAGGGCTTCGGGTATGGCATAGGGTATGGGTTAGGGTTAGGGTTAGGGTTAGTGTTAGGGTTAGGGCTCGGTTTAGGGTATTGGTTAGGATTAGGGTACGTGTTATGGTTAGGGTAGGGGTTAGGGTTAGGGTACGCGTTAGTGTTAGGGTAGTTATTAAAGCTATCCCACTCTCTAGATACCCCTTAGCACATAAGGAATATTATTTGGAGGTCCAGCCATGGAGAAGAGTTTAGACACTAGGATAAGATAAGGAACACACCCAATATAAAGAAATCACAATAGGATTCTCTTTTTAAGCTGTTCCTTAAAACACTAGTGCTTAGGAAATCTATTGGAGGCAGAAGCAGTCAAGGGTAGCCTAGGGTTAGGGTTAGGCTTAGGGTACGGCTTAGGGTACGGCTTAGGGTACGGGTTCGGGGAGGGCTTCGGGTATGGCGTAGGGTATGGGTTAGGGTTAGGGTTAGGGTTAGTGTTAGGATTAGGGCTCGGTTTAGGGTATTGGTTAGGATTAGGGTACGTGTTATGGTTAGGGTAGGGGTTAGGGTTAGGGTACGCGTTAGTGTTAGGGTAGTTATTAAAGCTATCCCACTCTCTAGATACCCCTTAGCACATAAGGAATATTATTTGGAGGTCCAGCCATGGAGAAGAGTTTAGACACTAGGATAAGATAAGGAAAACACCCATTATAAAGAAATCACATTAGGATTCTCTTTTTAAGCTGTTCCTTAAAACACTAGTGCTTAGGAAATCTATTGGAGGCAGAAGCATTCAAGGGTAGCCTAGGGTTAGGGTTAGGCTTAGGGTTAGGCTTAGGGTACGGCTTAGGGTACGGGTTCGGGGAGGGCTTCTGGTACGGCGTAGGGTATGGGTTAGGGTTAGGGTTAGGGTTAGTGTTAGGGTTAGGGCTCGGTTTAGGGTATTGGTTAGGATTAGGGTACGTGTTAGGGTTAGGGTAGGGGTTAGGGTTAGGGTACGCGTTAGTGTTAGGGTAGTTATTAAACCTAACCCACTCTCTAGATACCCCTTAGCACGTAAAGGAATATTATTTGGAGGTCCAGCCATGGAGAAGAGTTTAGACACTAGGATAAGATAAGGAACACACCCATTATAAAGAAATCACATTAGGATTATCTTTTTAAGCTGTTCCTTAAAACACTAGTGCTTAGGAAATCTATTGGAGGCAGAAGCAGTCAAGGGTAGCCTAGGGTTAGGGTTAGGCTTAGGGTACGGCTTAGGGTACGGCTTAGGGTACGGGTTCGGGGAGGGCTTCAGGTACGGCGTAGGGTATGGGTTAGGGTTAGGGTTAGGGTTAGTGTTAGGGTTAGAGCTCGGTTTGGGGTACGGGTTAGGATTAGGGTACGTGTTAGGGTTAGGGTAGGGGTTAGGGTTAGGTTACGCGTTAGTGTTAGGGTAGTTATTAAACCTAACCCACTCTCTATATACCCCTTAGCACGTAAAGGAATATTATTTGGAGGTCCAGCCATGGAGAAGAGTTTAGACACTAGGATAAGATAAGGAACACACCCATTATAAAGAAATCACATTAGGATTCTCTTTTTAAGCTGTTCCTTAAAACACTAGTGCTTAGGAAATCTATTGGAGGCAGAAGCAGTCAAGGGTAGCCTAGGGTTAGGGTTAGGCTTAGGGTACGGCTTAGGGTACGGCTTAGGGTACGGGTTCGGAGAGGGCTTCGGGTACGGCGTAGGGTATGGGTTAGGGTTAGGGTTAGGGTTAGTGTTAGGGTTAGGGCTCGGTTTGGGGTACGGGTTAGGATTAGGGTACGTGTTAGGGTTAGGGTAGGGGTTAGGGTTAGGTTACGCGTTAGTGTTAGGGTAGTTATTAAACCTAACCCACTCTCTAGATACCCCTTAGCACGTAAAGGAATATTATTTGGAGGTCCAGCCATGGAGAAGAGTTTAGACACTAGGATAAGATAAGGAACACACCCATTATAAAGAAATCACATTAGGATTCTCTTTTTAAGCTGTTCCTTAAAACACTAGTGCTTGGGAAATCTATTGGAGGCAGAAGCAGTCAAGGGTAGCCTAGTGTTAGGGTTAGGCTTAGGGTACGGCTTATCGTACGGCTTAGGGTACGGGTTCGGGGAGGGCTTCGGGTACGGCGTAGGGTATGGGTTAGGGTTAGGGTTAGGGTTAGTGTTAGGGTTAGGGCTCGGTTTAGGGTATTGGTTAGGATTAGGGTACGTGTTATGGTTAGGGTAGGGGTTAGGGTTAGGGTACGCGTTAGTGTTAGGGTAGTTATTAAAGCTATCCCACTCTCTAGATACCCTTAGCACATAAAGGAATATTATTTGGAGGTCCAGCCATGGAGAAGAGTTTAGACACTAGGATAAGATAAGGAACACACCCATTATAAAGAAATCACATTAGGATTCTCTTTTTAAGCTGTTCCTTAAAACACTAGTGCTTAGGAAATCTATTGGAGGCAGAAGCAGTCAAGGGTAGCCTAGGGTTAGGGTACGGCTTAGGGTACGGCTTAGGGTACGGGTTCGGGGAGGGCTTCGGGTACGGCGTAGGGTATGGGTTAGGGTTAGGTTTAGGGTTAGTGTTAGGGTTAGGGCTCGGTTTAGGGTATTGGTTAGGATTAGGGTACGTGTTAGTGTTAGGGTAGGGGTTAGGGTTAGGGTACGCATTAGTGTTAGGGTAGTTATTAAACCTATCCCACTCCCTAGATACCGCTTAGCACGTAAAGGAATATTATTTGGAGGTCCAGCCATGCAGAAGAGTTTAGACACTTTGATAAGATAAGGAACACACCCATTATAAAGAAATCACATTAGGATTCTCTTTTTAAGCTGTTCCTTAAAACACTAGTGCTTAGGAAATCTATTGGAGGCAGAAGCAGTCAAGAGTAGCCTACGGTTAGGGTTAGGCTTGGGGTTAGGCTTAGGGTACGGCTTAGGGTACGGGTTCGGGGAGGGCTTCGGGTACGGCATAAGGTATGGGTTAGGGTTAGGGTTAGTGTTAGGGTTAGGGCTCCGTTTAGGGTACGTGTTAGGATTAGGGTACATGTTAGGGTTAGGGTAGGGGTTAGGGTTAGGGTACGCGTTAGGGTTAGGGTAGTTATTAAACCTATCCCACTCTCTAGATACACCTTAGCACGTCAAGGAATATTATTTGGGGGTCCAGCCATGGAGAAGAGTTTAGACACTAGGATAAGATAAGGAACACACCCATTATAAAGAAATCACAATAGGATTCTCTTTTTAAGCTGTTCCTTAAAACACTAGTGCTTAGGAAATCTATTGGAGGCAGAAGCAGTCAAGGGTAGCCTAGGGTTAGGGTTAGGCTTAGGGTACGGCTTAGGGTACGGCTTAGGGTACGGGTTCGGGGAGGGCTTCGGGTATGGCGTAGGGTATGGGTTAGGGTTAGGGTTAGGGTTAGTGTTAGGGTTAGGGCTCGGTTTAGGGTATTGGTTAGGATTAGGGTACGTGTTATGGTTAGGGTAGGGGTTAGGGTTAGGGTACGCGTTAGTGTTAGGGTAGTTATTAAAGCTATCCCACTCTCTAGATACCCCTTAGCACATAAGGAATATTATTTGGAGGTCCAGCCATGGAGAAGAGTTTAGACACTAGGATAAGATAAGGAACACACCCATTATAAAGAAATCACATTAGGATTCTCTTTTTAAGCTGTTCCTTAAAACACTAGTGCTTAGGAAATCTATTGGAGGCAGAAGCATTCAAGGGTAGCCTAGGGTTAGGGTTAGGCTTAGGGTTAGGCTTAGGGTACGGCTTAGGGTACGGGTTCGGGGAGGGCTTCTGGTACGGCGTAGGGTATGGGTTAGGGTTAGGGTTAGGGTTAGTGTTAGGGTTAGGGCTCGGTTTAGGGTATTGGTTAGGATTAGGGTACGTGTTAGGGTTAGGGTAGCGGTTAGGGTTAGGGTACGCGTTAGTGTTAGGGTAGTTATTAAACCTAACCCACTCTCTAGATACCCCTTAGCACGTAAAGGAATATTATTTGGAGGTCCAGCCATGGAGAAGAGTTTAGACACTAGGATAAGATAAGGAACACACCCATTATAAAGAAATCACATTAGGATTCTCTTTTTAAGCTGTTCCTTAAAACACTAGTGCTTAGGAAATCTATTGGAGGCAGAAGCAGTCAAGGGTAGCCTAGGGTTAGGGTTAGGCTTAGGGTACGGCTTAGGGTACGGCTTAGGGTATGGGTTCGGGAAGGGCTTCGGGTACGGCGTAGGGTATGGGTTAGGGTTAGGGTTAGGGTTAGTGTTAGGGTTAGAGCTCGGTTTGGGGTACGGGTTAGGATTAGGGTACGTGTTAGGGTTAGGGTAGGGGTTAGGGTTAGGTTACGCGTTAGTGTTAGGGTAGTTATTAAACCTAACCCACTCTCTAGATACCCCTTAGCACGTAAAGGAATATTATTTGGAGGTCCAGCCATGGAGAAGAGTTTAGACACTAGGATAAGATAAGGAACACACCCATTATAAAGAAATCACATTAGGATTCTCTTTTTAAGCTGTTCCTTAAAACACTAGTGCTTAGGAAATCTATTGGAGGCAGAAGCAGTCAAGGGTAGCCTAGGGTTAGGGTTAGGCTTAGGGTACGGCTTAGGGTACGGCTTAGGGTACGGGTTCGGGGAGGGCTTCGGGTACGGCGTAGGGTATGGGTTAGGGTTAGGGTTAGGGTTAGTGTTAGGGTTAGGGCTCGGTTTGGGGTACGGGGTAGGATTAGGGTACGTGTTAGGGTTAGGGTAGGGGTTAGGGTTAGGTTACGTGTTAGTGTTAGGGTAGTTATTAAACCTAACCCACTCTCTAGATACCCCTTATCACGTAAAGGAATATTATTTGGAGGTCCAGCCATGGAGAAGAGTTTAGACACTAGGATAAGATAAGGAACACACCCATTATAAAGAAATCACATTAGGATTCTCTTTTTAAGCTGTTCCTTAAAACACTAGTGCTTAGGAAATCTATTGGAGGCAGAAGCAGTCAAGGGTAGCCTAGGGTTAGGGTTAGGCTTAGGGTACGGCTTATCGTACGGCTTAGGGTACGGGTTCGGGGAGGGCTTCGGGTACGGCGTAGGGTATGGGTTAGGGTTAGGGTTAGGGTTAGTGTTAGGGTTAGGGCTCGGTTTAGGGTATTGGTTAGGATTAGGGTACGTGTTATGGTTAGGGTAGGGGTTAGGGTTAGGGTACGCGTTAGTGTTAGGGTAGTTATTAAAGCTATCCCACTCTCTAGATACCCCTTAGCACATAAGGAATATTATTTGGAGGTCCAGCCATGGAGAAGTGTTTAGACACTAGGATAAGATAAGGAACACACCCATTATAAAGAAATCACATTAGGATTCTCTTTTTAAGCTGTTCCTTAAAACACTAGTGCTTAGGAAATCTATTGGAGGCAGAAGCATTCAAGGGTAGCCTAGGGTTAGGGTTAGGCTTAGGGTTAGGCTTAGGGTACGGCTTAGGGTACGGGTTCGGGGAGGGCTTCTGGTACGGCGTAGGGTATGGGTTAGGGTTAGGGTTAGGGTTAGTGTTAGGGTTAGGGCTCGGTTTAGGGTATTGGTTAGGATTAGGGTACGTGTTAGGGTTAGGGTAGGGGTTAGGGTTAGGGTACGCGTTAGTGTTAGGGTAGTTATTAAACCTAACCCACTCTCTAGATACCCCTTAGCACATAAGGAATATTATTTGGAGGTCCAGCCATGGAGAAGAGTTTAGACACTAGGATAAGATAAGGAACACACCCATTATAAAGAAATCACATTAGGATTCTCTTTTTAAGCTGTTCCTTAAAACACTAGTGCTTAGGAAATCTATTGGAGGCAGAAGCAGTCAAGAGTAGCCTACGGTTAGGGTTAGGCTTGGGGTTAGGCTTAGGGTACGGCTTAGGGTACGGGTTCGGGGAGGGCTTCGGGTACGGCATAAGGTATGGGTTAGGGTTAGGGTTAGTGTTAGGGTTAGGGCTCCGTTTAGGGTACGTGTTAGGATTAGGGTACATGTTAGGGTTAGGGTAGGGGTTAGGGTTAGGGTACGCGTTAGGGTTAGGGTAGTTATTAAACCTATCCCACTCTCTAGATACACCTTAGCACGTCAAGGAATATTATTTGGGGGTCCAGCCATCGAGAAGAGTTTAGACACTAGGATAAGATAAGGAACACACCCATTATAAAGAAATCACAATAGGATTCTCTTTTTAAGCTGTTCCTTAAAACACTAGTGCTTAGGAAATCTATTGGAGGCAGAAGCAGTCAAGGGTAGCCTAGGGTTAGGGTTAGGCTTAGGGTACGGCTTAGGGTACGGCTTAGGGTACGGGTTCGGGGAGGGCTTCGGGTATGGCGTAGGGTATGGGTTAGGGTTAGGGTTAGGGTTAGTGTTAGGGTTAGGGCTCGGTTTAGGCTATTGGTTAGGATTAGGGTACGTGTTATGGTTAGGGTAGGGGTTAGGGTTAGGGTACGCGTTAGTGTTAGGGTAGTTATTAAAGCTATCCCACTCTCTAGATACCTCTTAGCACATAAGGAATATTATTTGGAGGTCCAGCCATGGAGAAGAGTTTAGACACTAGGATAAGATAAGGAACACACCCATTATAAAGAAATCACATTAGGATTCTCTTTTTAAGCTGTTCCTTAAAACACTAGTGCTTAGGAAATCTATTGGAGGCAGAAGCATTCAAGGGTAGCCTAGGGTTAGGGTTAGGCTTACGGTTAGGCTTAGGGTACGGCTTAGGGTACGGGTTCGGGGAGGGCTTCTGGTACGGCGTAGGGTATGGGTTAGGGTTAGGGTTAGGGTTAGTGTTAGGGTTAGGGCTCGGTTTAGGGTATTGGTTAGGATTAGGGTACGTGTTAGGGTTAGGGTAGCGGTTAGGGTTAGGGTACGCGTTAGTGTTAGGGTAGTTATTAAACCTAACCCACTCTCTAGATACCCCTTAGCACGTAAAGGAATATTATTTGGAGGTCCAGCCATGGAGAAGAGTTTAGACACTAGGATAAGATAAGGAACACACCCATTATAAAGAAATCACATTAGGATTCTCTTTTTAAGCTGTTCCTTAAAACACTAGTGCTTAGGAAATCTATTGGAGGCAGAAGCAGTCAAGGGTAGCCTAGGGTTAGGGTTAGGCTTAGGGTACGGCTTAGGGTACGGCTTAGGGTACGGGTTCGGGGAGGGCTTCGGGTACGGCGTAGGGTATGGGTTAGGGTTAGGGTTAGGGTTAGTGTTAGGGTTAGAGCTCGGTTTGGGGTACGGGTTAGGATTAGGGTACGTGTTAGGGTTAGGGTAGGGGTTAGGGTTAGGTTACGCGTTAGTGTTAGGGTAGTTATTAAACCTAACCCACTCTCTAGATACCCCTTAGCACGTAAAGGAATATTATTTGGAGGTCCAGCCATGGAGAAGAGTTTAGACACTAGGATAAATAAGGAACACACCCATTATAAAGAAATCACATTAGGATTCTCTTTTTAAGCTGTTCCTTAAAACACTAGTGCTTAGGAAATCTATTGGAGGCAGAAGCAGTCAAGGGTAGCCTAGGGTTAGGGTTAGGCTTAGGGTACGGCTTAGGGTACGGCTTAGGGTACGGGTTCGGGGAGGGCTTCGGGTACGGCGTAGGGTATGGGTTAGGGTTAGGGTTAGGGTTAGTGTTAGGGTTAGGGCTCGGTTTAGGGTATTGGTTAGGATTAGGGTACGTGTTAGGGTTAGGGTAGTGGTTAGGGTTAGGGTACGCGTTAGTGTTAGGGTAGTTATTAAACCTAACCCACTCTCTAGATACCCCTTAGCACATAAGGAATATTATTTGGAGGTCCAGCCATGGAGAAGAGTTTAGACACTAGGATAAGATAAGGAACACACCCATTATAAAGAAATCACATTAGGATTCTCTTTTTAAGCTGTTCCTTAAAACACTAGTGCTTGGGAAATCTATTGGAGGCAGAAGCAGTCAAGGGTAGCCTAGGGTTAGGGTTAGGCTTAGGGTACGGCTTATCGTACGGCTTAGGGTACGGGTTCGGGGAGGGCTTCGGGTACGGCGTAGGGTATGGGTTAGGGTTAGGGTTAGGGTTAGTGTTAGGGTTAGGGCTCGGTTTAGGGTATTGGTTAGGATTAGGGTACGTGTTATGGTTAGGGTAGGGGTTAGGGTTAGGGTACGCGTTAGTGTTAGGGTAGTTATTAAAGCTATCCCACTCTCTAGATACCCCTTAGCACATAAAGGAATATTATTTGGAGGTCCAGCCATGGAGAAGAGTTTAGACACTAGGATAAGATAAGGAACACACCCATTATAAAGAAATCACATTAGGATTCTCTTTTTAAGCTGTTCCTTAAAACACTAGTGCTTAGGAAATCTATTGGAGGCAGAAGCAGTCAAGGGTAGCCTAGGGTTAGGGTACGGCTTAGGGTACGGCTTAGGGTACGGGTTCGGGGAGGGCTTCGGGTACGGCGTACGGTATGGGTTAGGGTTAGGTTTAGGGTTAGTGTTAGGGTTAGGGCTCGGTTTAGGGTATTAGTTAGGATTAGGGTACGTGTTAGTGTTAGGGTAGGGGTTAGGGTTAGGGTACGCGTTAGTGTTAGGGTAGTTATTAAACCTATCCCACTCCCTAGATACCGCTTAGCACGTAAAGGAATATTATTTGGAGGTCCAGCCATGCAGAAGAGTTTAGACACTTTGATAAGATAAGGAACACACCCATTATAAAGAAATCACATTAGGATTCTCTTTTTAAGCTGTTCCTTAAAACACTAGTGCTTAGGAAATCTATTGGAGGCAGAAGCAGTCAAGAGTAGCCTACGGTTAGGGTTAGGCTTGGGGTTAGGCTTAGGGTACGGCTAAGGGTACGGGTTCGGGGAGGGCTTCGGGTACGGCATAAGGTATGGGTTAGGGTTAGGGTTAGTGTTAGGGTTAGGGCTCCGTTTAGGGTACGTGTTAGGATTAGGGTACATGTTAGGGTTAGGGTAGGGGTTAGGGTTAGGGTATGCGTTAGGGTTAGGGTAGTTATTAAACCTATCCCACTCTCTAGATACACCTTAGCACGTCAAGGAATATTATTTGGGGGTCCAGCCATGGAGAAGAGTTTAGACACTAGGATAAGATAAGGAACACACCCATTATAAAGAAATCACAATAGGATTCTCTTTTTAAGCTGTTCCTTAAAACACTAGTGCTTAGGAAATCTATTGGAGGCAGAAGCAGTCAAGGGTAGCCTAGGGTTAGGGTTAGGCTTAGGGTACGGCTTAGGGTACGGCTTAGGGTACGGGTTCGGGGAGGGCTTCGGGTATGGCGTAGGGTATGGGTTAGGGTTAGGGTTAGGGTTAGTGTTAGGATTAGGGCTCGGTTTAGGGTATTGGTTAGGATTAGGGTACGTGTTATGGTTAGGGTAGGGGTTAGGGTTAGGGTACGCGTTAGTGTTAGGGTAGTTATTAAAGCTATCCCACTCTCTAGATACCCCTTAGCACATAAGGAATATTATTTGGAGGTCCAGCCATGGAGAAGAGTTTAGACACTAGGATAAGATAAGGAAAACACCCATTATAAAGAAATCACATTAGGATTCTCTTTTTAAGCTGTTCCTTAAAACACTAGTGCTTAGGAAATCTATTGGAGGCAGAAGCATTCAAGGGTAGCCTAGGGTTAGGGTTAGGCTTAGGGTTAGGCTTAGGGTACGGCTTAGGGTACGGGTTCGGGGAGGGCTTCTGGTACGGCGTAGGGTATGGGTTAGGGTTAGGGTTAGGGTTAGTGTTAGGGTTAGGGCTCGGTTTAGGGTATTGGTTAGGATTAGGGTACGTGTTAGGGTTAGGGTAGGGGTTAGGGTTAGGGTACGCGTTAGTGTTAGGGTAGTTATTAAACCTAACCCACTCTCTAGATACCCCTTAGCACGTAAAGGAATATTATTTGGAGGTCCAGCCATGGAGAAGAGTTTAGACACTAGGATAAGATAAGGAACACACCCATTATAAAGAAATCACATTAGGATTCTCTTTTTAAGCTGTTCCTTAAAACACTAGTGCTTAGGAAATCTATTGGAGGCAGAAGCAGTCAAGGGTAGCCTAGGGTTAGGGTTAGGCTTAGGGTACGGCTTAGGGTACGGCTTAGGGTACGGGTTCGGGGAGGGCTTCAGGTACGGCGTAGGGTATGGGTTAGGGTTAGGGTTAGGGTTAGTGTTAGGGTTAGAGCTCGGTTTGGGGTACGGGTTAGGATTAGGGTACGTGTTAGGGTTAGGGTAGGGGTTAGGGTTAGGTTACGCGTTAGTGTTAGGGTAGTTATTAAACCTAACCCACTCTCTATATACCCCTTAGCACGTAAAGGAATATTATTTGGAGGTCCAGCCATGGAGAAGAGTTTAGACACTAGGATAAGATAAGGAACACACCCATTATAAAGAAATCACATTAGGATTCTCTTTTTAAGCTGTTCCTTAAAACACTAGTGCTTAGGAAATCTATTGGAGGCAGAAGCAGTCAAGGGTAGCCTAGGGTTAGGGTTAGGCTTAGGGTACGGCTTAGGGTACGGCTTAGGGTACGGGTTCGGAGAGGGCTTCGGGTACGGCGTAGGGTATGGGTTAGGGTTAGGGTTAGGGTTAGTGTTAGGGTTAGGGCTCGGTTTGGGGTACGGGTTAGGATTAGGGTACGTGTTAGGGTTAGGGTAGGGGTTAGGGTTAGGTTACGCGTTAGTGTTAGGGTAGTTATTAAACCTAACCCACTCTCTAGATACCCCTTAGCACGTAAAGGTATATTATTTGGAGGTCCAGCCATGGAGAAGAGTTTAGACACTAGGATAAGATAAGGAACACACCCATTATAAAGAAATCACATTAGGATTCTCTTTTTAAGCTGTTCCTTAAAACACTAGTGCTTGGGAAATCTATTGGAGGCAGAAGCAGTCAAGGGTAGCCTAGGGTTAGGGTTAGGCTTAGGGTACGGCTTATCGTACGGCTTAGGGTACGGGTTCGGGGAGCGCTTCGGGTACGGCGTAGGGTATGGGTTAGGGTTAGGGTTAGGGTTAGTGTTAGGGTTAGGGCTCGGTTTAGGGTATTGGTTAGGATTAGGGTACGTGTTATGGTTAGGGTAGGGGTTAGGGTAAGGGTACGCGTTAGTGTTAGGGTAGTTATTAAAGCTATCCCACTCTCTAGATACCCTTAGCACATAAAGGAATATTATTTGGAGGTCCAGCCATGGAGAAGAGTTTAGACACTAGGATAAGATAAGGAACACACCCATTATAAAGAAATCACATTAGGATTCTCTTTTTAAGCTGTTCCTTAAAACACTAGTGCTTAGGAAATCTATTGGAGGCAGAAGCAGTCAAGGGTAGCCTAGGGTTAGGGTACGGCTTAGGGTACGGCTTAGGGTACGGGTTCGGGGAGGGCTTCGGGTACGGCGTACGGTATGGGTTAGGGTTAGGTTTAGGGTTAGTGTTAGGGTTAGGGCTCGGTTTAGGGTATTGGTTAGGATTAGGGTACGTGTTAGTGTTAGGGTAGGGGTTAGGGTTAGGGTACGCGTTAGTGTTAGGGTAGTTATTAAACCTATCCCACTCCCTAGATACCGCTTAGCACGTAAAGGAATATTATTTGGAGGTCCAGCCATGCAGAAGAGTTTAGACACTTTGATAAGATAAGGAACACACCCATTATAAAGAAATCACATTAGGATTCTCTTTTTAAGCTGTTCCTTAAAACACTAGTGCTTAGGAAATCTATTGGAGGCAGAAGCAGTCAAGAGTAGCCTACGGTTAGGGTTAGGCTTGGGGTTAGGCTTAGGGTACGGCTAAGGGTACGGGTTCAGGGAGGGCTTCGGGTACGGCATAAGGTATGGGTTAGGGTTAGGGTTAGTGTTAGGGTTAGGGCTCCGTTTAGGGTACGTGTTAGGATTAGGGTACATGTTAGGGTTAGGGTAGGGGTTAGGGTTAGGGTATGCGTTAGGGTTAGGGTAGTTATTAAACCTATCCCACTCTCTAGATACACCTTAGCACGTCAAGGAATATTATTTGGGGGTCCAGCCATGGAGAAGAGTTTAGACACTAGGATAAGATAAGGAACACACCCATTATAAAGAAATCACAATAGGATTCTCTTTTTAAGCTGTTCCTTAAAACACTAGTGCTTAGGAAATCTATTGGAGGCAGAAGCAGTCAAGGGTAGCCTAGGGTTAGGGTTAGGCTTAGGGTACGGCTTAGGGTACGGCTTAGGGTACGGGTTCGGGGAGGGCTTCGGGTATGGCGTAGGGTATGGGTTAGGGTTAGGGTTAGGGTTAGTGTTAGGATTAGGGCTCGGTTTAGGGTATTGGTTAGGATTAGGGTACGTGTTATGGTTAGGGTAGGGGTTAGGGTTAGGGTACGCGTTAGTGTTAGGGTAGTTATTAAAGCTATCCCACTCTCTAGATACCCCTTAGCACATAAGGAATATTATTTGGAGGTCCAGCCATGGAGAAGAGTTTAGACACTAGGATAAGATAAGGAAAACACCCATTATAAAGAAATCACATTAGGATTCTCTTTTTAAGCTGTTCCTTAAAACACTAGTGCTTAGGAAATCTATTGGAGGCAGAAGCATTCAAGGGTAGCCTAGGGTTAGGGTTAGGCTTAGGGTTAGGCTTAGGGTACGGCTTAGGGTACGGGTTCGGGGAGGGCTTCTGGTACGGCGTAGGGTATGGGTTAGGGTTAGGGTTAGGGTTAGTGTTAGGGTTAGGGCTCGGTTTAGGGTATTGGTTAGGATTAGGGTACGTGTTAGGGTTAGGGTAGGGGTTAGGGTTAGGGTACGCGTTAGTGTTAGGGTAGTTATTAAACCTAACCCACTCTCTAGATACCCCTTAGCACGTAAAGGAATATTATTTGGAGGTCCAGCCATGGAGAAGAGTTTAGACACTAGGATAAGATAAGGAACACACCCATTATAAAGAAATCACATTAGGATTCTCTTTTTAAGCTGTTCCTTAAAACACTAGTGCTTAGGAAATCTATTGGAGGCAGAAGCAGTCAAGGGTAGCCTAGGGTTAGGGTTAGGCTTAGGGTACGGCTTAGGGTACGGCTTAGGGTACGGGTTCGGGGAGGGCTTCAGGTACGGCGTAGGGTATGGGTTAGGGTTAGGGTTAGGGTTAGTGTTAGGGTTAGAGCTCGGTTTGGGGTACGGGTTAGGATTAGGGTACGTGTTAGGGTTAGGGTAGGGGTTAGGGTTAGGTTACGCGTTAGTGTTAGGGTAGTTATTAAACCTAACCCACTCTCTATATACCCCTTAGCACGTAAAGGAATATTATTTGGAGGTCCAGCCATGGAGAAGAGTTTAGACACTAGGATAAGATAAGGAACACACCCATTATAAAGAAATCACATTAGGATTCTCTTTTTAAGCTGTTCCTTAAAACACTAGTGCTTAGGAAATCTATTGGAGGCAGAAGCAGTCAAGGGTAGCCTAGGGTTAGGGTTAGGCTTAGGGTACGGCTTAGGGTACGGCTTAGGGTACGGGTTCGGAGAGGGCTTCGGGTACGGCGTAGGGTATGGGTTAGGGTTAGGGTTAGGGTTAGTGTTAGGGTTAGGGCTCGGTTTGGGGTACGGGTTAGGATTAGGGTACGTGTTAGGGTTAGGGTAGGGGTTAGGGTTAGGTTACGCGTTAGTGTTAGGGTAGTTATTAAACCTAACCCACTCTCTAGATACCCCTTAGCACGTAAAGGAATATTATTTGGAGGTCCAGCCATGGAGAAGAGTTTAGACACTAGGATAAGATAAGGAACACACCCATTATAAAGAAATCACATTAGGATTCTCTTTTTAAGCTGTTCCTTAAAACACTAGTGCTTGGGAAATCTATTGGAGGCAGAAGCAGTCAAGGGTAGCCTAGGGTTAGGGTTAGGCTTAGGGTACGGCTTATCGTACGGCTTAGGGTACGGGTTCGGGGAGGGCTTCGGGTACGGCGTAGGGTATGGGTTAGGGTTAGGGTTAGGGTTAGTGTTAGGGTTAGGGCTCGGTTTAGGGTATTGGTTAGGATTAGGGTACGTGTTATGGTTAGGGTAGGGGTTAGGGTTAGGGTACGCGTTAGTGTTAGGGTAGTTATTAAAGCTATCCCACTCTCTAGATACCCTTAGCACATAAAGGAATATTATTTGGAGGTCCAGCCATGGAGAAGAGTTTAGACACTAGGATAAGATAAGGAAAACACCCATTATAAAGAAATCACATTAGGATTCTCTTTTTAAGCTGTTCCTTAAAACACTAGTGCTTAGGAAATCTATTGGAGGCAGAAGCAGTCAAGGGTAGCCTAGGGTTAGGGTATGGCTTAGGGTACGGCTTAGGGTACGGGTTCGGGGAGGGCTTCGGGTACGGCGTAGGGTATGGGTTAGGGTTAGGTTTAGGGTTAGTGTTAGGGTTAGGGCTCGGTTTAGGGTATTGGTTAGGATTAGGGTACGTGTTAGTGTTAGGGTAGGGGTTAGGGTTAGGGTACGCATTAGTGTTAGGGTAGTTATTAAACCTATCCCACTCCCTAGATACCGCTTAGCACGTAAAGGAATATTATTTGGAGGTCCAGCCATGCAGAAGAGTTTAGACACTTTGATAAGATAAGGAACACACCCATTATAAAGAAATCACATTAGGATTCTCTTTTTAAGCTGTTCCTTAAAACACTAGTGCTTAGGAAATCTATTGGAGGCAGAAGCAGTCAAGAGTAGCCTACGGTTAGGGTTAGGCTTGGGGTTAGGCTTAGGGTACGGCTTAGGGTACGGGTTCGGGGAGGGCTTCGGGTACGGCATAAGGTATGGGTTAGGGTTAGGGTTAGTGTTAGGGTTAGGGCTCCGTTTAGGGTACGTGTTAGGATTAGGGTACATGTTAGGGTTAGGGTAGGGGTTAGGGTTAGGGTACGCGTTAGGGTTAGGGTAGTTATTAAACCTATCCCACTCTCTAGATACACCTTAGCACGTCAAGGAATATTATTTGGGGGTCCAGCCATGGAGAAGAGTTTAGACACTAGGATAAGATAAGGAACACACCCATTATAAAGAAATCACAATAGGATTCTCTTTTTAAGCTGTTCCTTAAAACACTAGTGCTTAGGAAATCTATTGGAGGCAGAAGCAGTCAAGGGTAGCCTAGGGTTAGGGTTAGGCTTAGGGTACGGCTTAGGGTACGGCTTAGGGTACGGGTTCGGGGAGGGCTTCGGGTATGGCGTAGGGTATGGGTTAGGGTTAGGGTTAGGGTTAGTGTTAGGGTTAGGGCTCGGTTTAGGGTATTGGTTAGGATTAGGGTACGTGTTATGGTTAGGGTAGGGGTTAGGGTTAGGGTACGCGTTAGTGTTAGGGTAGTTATTAAAGCTATCCCACTCTCTAGATACCCCTTAGCACATAAGGAATATTATTTGGAGGTCCAGCCATGGAGAAGAGTTTAGACACTAGGATAAGATAAGGAACACACCCATTATAAAGAAATCACATTAGGATTCTCTTTTTAAGCTGTTCCTTAAAACACTAGTGCTTAGGAAATCTATTGGAGGCAGAAGCATTCAAGGGTAGCCTAGGGTTAGGGTTAGGCTTAGGGTTAGGCTTAGGGTACGGCTTAGGGTACGGGTTCGGGGAGGGCTTCTGGTACGGCGTAGGGTATGGGTTAGGGTTAGGGTTAGGGTTAGTGTTAGGGTTAGGGCTCGGTTTAGGGTATTGGTTAGGATTAGGGTACGTGTTAGGGTTAGGGTAGCGGTTAGGGTTAGGGTACGCGTTAGTGTTAGGGTAGTTATTAAACCTAACCCACTCTCTAGATACCCCTTAGCACGTAAAGGAATATTATTTGGAGGTCCAGCCATGGAGAAGAGTTTAGACACTAGGATAAGATAAGGAACACACCCATTATAAAGAAATCACATTAGGATTCTCTTTTTAAGCTGTTCCTTAAAACACTAGTGCTTAGGAAATCTATTGGAGGCAGAAGCAGTCAAGGGTAGCCTAGGGTTAGGGTTAGGCTTAGGGTACGGCTTAGGGTACGGCTTAGGGTACGGGTTCGGGGAGGGCTTCGGGTACGGCGTAGGGTATGGGTTAGGGTTAGGGTTAGGGTTAGTGTTAGGGTTAGAGCTCGGTTTGGGGTACGGGTTAGGATTAGGGTACGTGTTAGGGTTAGGGTAGGGGTTAGGGTTAGGTTACGCGTTAGTGTTAGGGTAGTTATTAAACCTAACCCACTCTCTAGATACCCCTTAGCACGTAAAGGAATATTATTTGGAGGTCCAGCCATGGAGAAGAGTTTAGACACTAGGATAAGATAAGGAACACACCCATTATAAAGAAATCACATTAGGATTCTCTTTTTAAGCTGTTCCTTAAAACACTAGTGCTTAGGAAATCTATTGGAGGCAGAAGCAGTCAAGGGTAGCCTAGGGTTAGGGTTAGGCTTAGGGTACGGCTTAGGGTACGGCTTAGGGTACGGGTTCGGGGAGGGCTTCGGGTACGGCGTAGGGTATGGGTTAGGGTTAGGGTTAGGGTTAGTGTTAGGGTTAGGGCTCGGTTTGGGGTACGGGGTAGGATTGGGGTACGGGGTAGGATTAGTGTACGTGTTAGGGTTAGGGTAGGGGTTAGGGTTAGGTTACGTGTTAGTGTTAGGGTAGTTATTAAACCTAACCCACTCTCTAGATACCCCTTATCACGTAAAGGAATATTATTTGGAGGTCCAGCCATGGAGAAGAGTTTAGACACTAGGATAAGATAAGGAACACACCCATTATAAAGAAATCACATTAGGATTCTCTTTTTAAGCTGTTCCTTAAAACACTAGTGCTTAGGAAATCTATTGGAGGCAGAAGCAGTCAAGGGTAGCCTAGGGTTAGGGTTAGGCTTAGGGTACGGCTTATCGTACGGCTTAGGGTACGGGTTCGGGGAGGGCTTCGGGTACGGCGTAGGGTAGGGGTTAGGGTTAGGGTTAGGGTTAGTGTTAGGGTTAGGGCTCGGTTTAGGGTATTGGTTAGGATTAGGGTACGTGTTATGGTTAGGGTAGGGGTTAGGGTTAGGGTACGCGTTAGTGTTAGGGTAGTTATTAAAGCTATCCCACTCTCTAGATACCCCTTAGCACATAAGGAATATTATTTGGAGGTCCAGCCATGGAGAAGAGTTTAGACACTAGGATAAGATAAGGAACACACCCATTATAAAGAAATCACATTAGGATTCTCTTTTTAAGCTGTTCCTTAAAACACTAGTGCTTAGGAAATCTATTGGAGGCAGAAGCATTCAAGGGTAGCCTAGGGTTAGGGTTAGGCTTAGGGTTAGGCTTAGGGTACGGCTTAGGGTACGGGTTCGGGGAGGGCTTCTGGTACGGCGTAGGGTATGGGTTAGGGTTAGGGTTAGGGTTAGTGTTAGGGTTAGGGCTCGGTTTAGGGTATTGGTTAGGATTAGGGTACGTGTTAGGGTTAGGGTAGGGGTTAGGGTTAGGGTACGCGTTAGTGTTAGGGTAGTTATTAAACCTAACCCACTCTCTAGATACCCCTTAGCACATAAGGAATATTATTTGGAGGTCCAGCCATGGAGAAGAGTTTAGACACTAGGATAAGATAAGGAACACACCCATTATAAAGAAATCACATTAGGATTCTCTTTTTAAGCTGTTCCTTAAAACACTAGTGCTTAGGAAATCTATTGGAGGCAGAAGCAGTCAAGAGTAGCCTACGGTTAGGGTTAGGCTTGGGGTTAGGCTTAGGGTACGGCTTAGGGTACGGGTTCGGGGAGGGCTTCGGGTACGGCATAAGGTATGGGTTAGGGTTAGGGTTAGTGTTAGGGTTAGGGCTCCGTTTAGGGTACGTGTTAGGATTAGGGTACATGTTAGGGTTAGGGTAGGGGTTAGGGTTAGGGTACGCGTTAGGGTTAGGGTAGTTATTAAACCTATCCCACTCTCTAGATACACCTTAGCACGTCAAGGAATATTATTTGGGGGTCCAGCCATGGAGAAGAGTTTAGACACTAGGATAAGATAAGGAACACACCCATTATAAAGAAATCACAATAGGATTCTCTTTTTAAGCTGTTCCTTAAAACACTAGTGCTTAGGAAATCTATTGGAGGCAGAAGCAGTCAAGGGTTGCCTAGGGTTAGGGTTAGGCTTAGGGTACGGCTTAGGGTACGGCTTAGGGTACGGGTTCGGGGAGGGCTTCGGGTATGGCGTAGGGTATGGGTTAGGGTTAGGGTTAGGGTTAGTGTTAGGGTTAGGGCTCGGTTTAGGGTATTGGTTAGGATTAGGGTACGTGTTATGGTTAGGGTAGGGGTTAGGGTTAGGGTACGCGTTAGTGTTAGGGTAGTTATTAAAGCTATCCCACTCTCTAGATACCCCTTAGCACATAAGGAATATTATTTGGAGGTCCAGCCATGGAGAAGAGTTTAGACACTAGGATAAGATAAGGAACACACCCATTATAAAGAAATCACATTAGGATTCTCTTTTTAAGCTGTTCCTTAAAACACTAGTGCTTAGGAAATCTATTGGAGGCAGAAGCATTCAAGGGTAGCCTAGGGTTAGGGTTAGGCTTACGGTTAGGCTTAGGGTACGGCTTAGGGTACGGGTTCGGGGAGGGCTTCTGGTACGGCGTAGGGTATGGGTTAGGGTTAGGGTTAGGGTTAGTGTTAGGGTTAGGGCTCGGTTTAGGGTATTGGTTAGGATTAGGGTACGTGTTAGGGTTAGGGTAGCGGTTAGGGTTAGGGTACGCGTTAGTGTTAGGGTAGTTATTAAACCTAACCCACTCTCTAGATACCCCTTAGCACGTAAAGGAATATTATTTGGAGGTCCAGCCATGGAGAAGAGTTTAGACACTAGGATAAGATAAGGAACACACCCATTATAAAGAAATCACATTAGGATTCTCTTTTTAAGCTGTTCCTTAAAACACTAGTGCTTAGGAAATCTATTGGAGGCAGAAGCAGTCAAGGGTAGCCTAGGGTTAGGGTTAGGCTTAGGGTACGGCTTAGGGTACGGCTTAGGGTACGGGTTCGGGGAGGGCTTCGGGTACGGCGTAGGGTATGGGTTAGGGTTAGGGTTAGGGTTAGTGTTAGGGTTAGAGCTCGGTTTGGGGTACGGGTTAGGATTAGGGTACGTGTTAGGGTTAGGGTAGGGGTTAGGGTTAGGTTACGCGTTAGTGTTAGGGTAGTTATTAAACCTAACCCACTCTCTAGATACCCCTTAGCACGTAAAGGAATATTATTTGGAGGTCCAGCCATGGAGAAGAGTTTAGACACTAGGATAAGATAAGGAACACACCCATTATAAAGAAATCACATTAGGATTCTCTTTTTAAGCTGTTCCTTAAAACACTAGTGCTTAGGAAATCTATTGGAGGCAGAAGCAGTCAAGGGTAGCCTAGGGTTAGGGTTAGGCTTAGGGTACGGCTTAGGGTACGGCTTAGGGTACGGGTTCGGGGAGGGCTTCGGGTACGGCGTAGGGTATGGGTTAGGGTTAGGGTTAGGGTTAGTGTTAGGGTTAGGGCTCGGTTTGGGGTACGGGGTAGGATTAGGGTACGTGTTAGGGTTAGGGTAGGGGTTAGGGTTAGGTTACGTGTTAGTGTTAGGGTAGTTATTAAACCTAACCCACTCTCTAGATACCCCTTATCACGTAAAGGAATATTATTTGGAGGTCCAGCCATGGAGAAGAGTTTAGACACTAGGATAAGATAAGGAACACACGCATTATAAAGAAATCACATTAGGATTCTCTTTTTAAGCTGTTCCTTAAAACACTAGTGCTTAGGAAATCTATTGGAGGCAGAAGCAGTCAAGGGTAGCCTAGGGTTAGGGTTAGGCTTAGGGTACGGCTTATCGTACGGCTTAGGGTACGGGTTCGGGGAGGGCTTCGGGTACGGCGTAGGGTATGGGTTAGGGTTAGGGTTAGGGTTAGTGTTAGGGTTAGGGCTCGGTTTAGGGTATTGGTTAGGATTAGAGTACGTGTTATGGTTAGGGTAGGGGTTAGGGTTAGGGTACGCGTTAGTGTTAGGGTAGTTATTAAAGCTATCCCACTCTCTAGATACCCCTTAGCACATAAGGAATATTATTTGGAGGTCCAGCCATGGAGAAGAGTTTAGACACTAGGATAAGATAAGGAACACACCCATTATAAAGAAATCACATTAGGATTCTCTTTTTAAGCTGTTCCTTAAAACACTAGTGCTTAGGAAATCTATTGGAGGCAGAAGCATTCAAGGGTAGCCTAGGGTTAGGGTTAGGCTTAGGGTTAGGCTTAGGGTACGGCTTAGGGTACGGGTTCGGGGAGGGCTTCTGGTACGGCGTAGGGTATGGGTTAGGGTTAGGGTTAGGGTTAGTGTTAGGGTTAGGGCTCGGTTTAGGGTATTGGTTAGGATTAGGGTACGTGTTAGGGTTAGGGTAGGGGTTAGGGTTAGGGTACGCGTTAGTGTTAGGGTAGTTATTAAACCTAACCCACTCTCTAGATACCCCTTAGCACATAAGGAATATTATTTGGAGGTCCAGCCATGGAGAAGAGTTTAGACACTAGGATAAGATAAGGAACACACCCATTATAAAGAAATCACATTAGGATTATCTTTTTAAGCTGTTCCTTAAAACACTAGTGCTTAGGAAATCTATTGGAGGCAGAAGCAGTCAAGAGTAGCCTACGGTTAGGGTTAGGCTTGGGGTTAGGCTTAGGGTACGGCTTAGGGTACGGGTTCGGGGAGGGCTTCGGGTACGGCATAAGGTATGGGTTAGGGTTAGGGTTAGTGTTAGGGTTAGGGCTCCGTTTAGGGTACGTGTTAGGATTAGGGTACATGTTAGGGTTAGGGTAGGGGTTAGGGTTAGGGTACGCGTTAGGTTTAGGGTAGTTATTAAACCTATCCCACTCTCTAGATACACCTTAGCACGTCAAGGAATATTATTTGGGGGTCCAGCCATGGAGAAGAGTTTAGACACTAGGATAAGATAAGGAACACACCCATTATAAAGAAATCACAATAGGATTCTCTTTTTAAGCTGTTCCTTAAAACACTAGTGCTTAGGAAATCTATTGGAGGCAGAAGCAGTCAAGGGTAGCCTAGGGTTAGGGTTAGGCTTAGGGTACGGCTTAGGGTACGGGTTCGGGGACGGCTTCGGGTATGGCGTAGGGTATGGGTTAGGGTTAGGGTTAGGGTTAGTGTTAGGGTTAGGGCTCGGTTTAGGGTATTGGTTAGGATTAGGGTACGTGTTATGGTTAGGGTAGGGGTTAGGGTTAGGGTACGCGTTAGTGTTAGGGTAGTTATTAAAGCTATCCCACTCTCTAGATACCCCTTAGCACATAAGGAATATTATTTGGAGGTCCAGCCATGGAGAAGAGTTTAGACACTAGGATAAGATAAGGAACACACCCATTATAAAGAAATCACATTAGGATTCTCTTTTTAAGCTGTTCCTTAAAACACTAGTGCTTAGGAAATCTATTGGAGGCAGAAGCATTCAAGGGTAGCCTAGGGTTAGGGTTAGGCTTACGGTTAGGCTTAGGGTACGGCTTAGGGTACGGGTTCGGGGAGGGCTTCTGGTACGGCGTAGGGTATGGGTTAGGGTTAGGGTTAGGGTTAGTGTTAGGGTTAGGGCTCGGTTTAGGGTATTGGTTAGGATTAGGGTACGTGTTAGGGTTAGGGTAGCGGTTAGGGTTAGGGTACGCGTTAGTGTTAGGGTAGTTATTAAACCTAACCCACTCTCTAGATACCCCTTAGCACGTAAAGGAATATTATTTGGAGGTCCAGCCATGGAGAAGAGTTTAGACACTAGGATAAGATAAGGAACACACCCATTATAAAGAAATCACATTAGGATTCTCTTTTTAAGCTGTTCCTTAAAACACTAGTGCTTAGGAAATCTATTGGAGGCAGAAGCAGTCAAGGGTAGCCTAGGGTTAGGGTTAGGCTTAGGGTACGGCTTAGGGTACGGCTTAGGGTACGGGTTCGGGGAGGGCTTCGGGTACGGCGTAGGGTATGGGTTAGGGTTAGGGTTAGGGTTAGTGTTAGGGTTAGAGCTCGGTTTGGGGTACGGGTTAGGATTAGGGTACGTGTTAGGGTTAGGGTAGGGGTTAGGGTTAGGTTACGCGTTAGTGTTAGGGTAGTTATTAAACCTAACCCACTCTCTAGATACCCCTTAGCACGTAAAGGAATATTATTTGGAGGTCCAGCCATGGAGAAGAGTTTAGACACTAGGATAAGATAAGGAACACACCCATTATAAAGAAATCACATTAGGATTCTCTTTTTAAGCTGTTCCTTAAAACACTAGTGCTTAGGAAATCTATTGGAGGCAGAAGCAGTCAAGGGTAGCCTAGGGTTAGGGTTAGGCTTAGGGTACGGCTTAGGGTACGGCTTAGGGTACGGGTTCGGGGAGGGCTTCGGGTACGGCGTAGGGTATGGGTTAGGGTTAGGGTTAGGGTTAGTGTTAGGGTTAGAGCTCGGTTTGGGGTACGGGTTAGGATTAGGGTACGTGTTAGGGTTAGGGTAGGGGTTAGGGTTAGGTTACGCGTTAGTGTTAGGGTAGTTATTAAACCTAACCCACTCTCTAGATACCCCTTAGCACGTAAAGGAATATTATTTGGAGGTCCAGCCATGGAGAAGAGTTTAGACACTAGGATAAGATAAGGAACACACCCATTATAAAGAAATCACTTTAGGATTCTCTTTTTAAGCTGTTCCTTAAAACACTAGTGCTTAGGAAATCTATTGGAGGCAGAAGCAGTCAAGGGTAGCCTAGGGTTAGGGTTAGGCTTAGGGTACGGCTTAGGGTACGGCTTAGGGTACGGGTTCGGGGAGGGCTTCGGGTACGGCGTAGGGTATGGGTTAGGGTTAGGGTTAGGGTTAGTGTTAGGGTTAGGGCTCGGTTTGGGGTACGGGGTAGGATTAGGGTACGTGTTAGGGTTAGGGTAGGGGTTAGGGTTAGGTTACGTGTTAGTGTTAGGGTAGTTATTAAACCTAACCCACTCTCTAGATACCCCTTATCACGTAAAGGAATATTATTTGGAGGTCCAGCCATGGAGAAGAGTTTAGACACTAGGATAAGATAAGGAACACACCCATTATAAAGAAATCACATTAGGATTCTCTTTTTAAGCTGTTCCTTAAAACACTAGTGCTTAGGAAATCTATTGGAGGCAGAAGCAGTCAAGGGTAGCCTAGGGTTAGGGTTAGGCTTAGGGTACGGCTTATCGTACGGCTTAGGGTACGGGTTCGGGGAGGGCTTCGGGTACGGCGTAGGGTATGGGTTAGGGTTAGGGTTAGGGTTAGTGTTAGGGTTAGGGCTCGGTTTAGGGTATTGGTTAGGATTAGAGTACGTGTTATGGTTAGGGTAGGGGTTAGGGTTAGGGTACGCGTTAGTGTTAGGGTAGTTATTAAAGCTATCCCACTCTCTAGATACCCCTTAGCACATAAGGAATATTATTTGGAGGTCCAGCCATGGAGAAGAGTTTAGACACTAGGATAAGATAAGGAACACACCCATTATAAAGAAATCACATTAGGATTCTCTTTTTAAGCTGTTCCTTAAAACACTAGTGCTTAGGAAATCTATTGGAGGCAGAAGCATTCAAGGGTAGCCTAGGGTTAGGGTTAGGCTTAGGGTTAGGCTTAGGGTACGGCTTAGGGTACGGGTTCGGGGAGGGCTTCTGGTACGGCGTAGGGTATGGGTTAGGGTTAGGGTTAGGGTTAGTGTTAGGGTTAGGGCTCGGTTTAGGGTATTGGTTAGGATTAGGGTACGTGTTAGGGTTAGGGTAGGGGTTAGGGTTAGGGTACGCGTTAGTGTTAGGGTAGTTATTAAACCTAACCCACTCTCTAGATACCCCTTAGCACATAAGGAATATTATTTGGAGGTCCAGCCATGGAGAAGAGTTTAGACACTAGGATAAGATAAGGAACACACCCATTATAAAGAAATCACATTAGGATTCTCTTTTTAAGCTGTTCCTTAAAACACTAGTGCTTAGGAAATCTATTGGAGGCAGAAGCAGTCAAGAGTAGCCTACGGTTAGGGTTAGGCTTGGGGTTAGGCTTAGGGTACGGCTTAGGGTACGGGTTCGGGGAGGGCTTCGGGTACGGCATAAGGTATGGGTTAGGGTTAGGGTTAGTGTTAGGGTTAGGGCTCCGTTTAGGGTACGTGTTAGGATTAGGGTACATGTTAGGGTTAGGGTAGGGGTTAGGGTTAGGGTACGCGTTAGGTTTAGGGTAGTTATTAAACCTATCCCACTCTCTAGATACACCTTAGCACGTCAAGGAATATTATTTGGGGGTCCAGCCATGGAGAAGAGTTTAGACACTAGGATAAGATAAGGAACACACCCATTATAAAGAAATCACAATAGGATTCTCTTTTTAAGCTGTTCCTTAAAACACTAGTGCTTAGGAAATCTATTGGAGGCAGAAGCAGTCAAGGGTAGCCTAGGGTTAGGGTTAGGCTTAGGGTACGGCTTAGGGTACGGCTTAGGGTACGGGTTCGGGGAGGGCTTCGGGTATGGCGTAGGGTATGGGTTAGGGTTAGGGTAAGGGTTAGTGTTAGGGTTAGGGCTCGGTTTAGGGTATTGGTTAGGATTAGGGTACGTGTTATGGTTAGGGTAGGGGTTAGGGTTAGGGTACGCGTTAGTGTTAGGGTAGTTATTAAAGCTATCCCACTCTCTAGATACCCCTTAGCACATAAGGAATATTATTTGGAGGTCCAGCCATGGAGAAGAGTTTAGACACTAGGATAAGATAAGGAACACACCCATTATAAAGAAATCACATTAGGATTCTCTTTTTAAGCTGTTCCTTAAAACACTAGTGCTTAGGAAATCTATTGGAGGCAGAAGCATTCAAGGGTAGCCTAGGGTTAGGGTTAGGCTTACGGTTAGGCTTAGGGTACGGCTTAGGGTACGGGTTCGGGGAGGGCTTCTGGTACGGCGTAGGGTATGGGTTAGGGTTAGGGTTAGGGTTAGTGTTAGGGTTAGGGCTCGGTTTAGGGTATTGGTTAGGATTAGGGTACGTGTTAGGGTTAGGGTAGCGGTTAGGGTTAGGGTACGCGTTAGTGTTAGGGTAGTTATTAAACCTAACCCACTCTCTAGATACCCCTTAGCACGTAAAGGAATATTATTTGGAGGTCCAGCCATGGAGAAGAGTTTAGACACTAGGATAAGATAAGGAACACACCCATTATAAAGAAATCACATTAGGATTCTCTTTTTAAGCTGTTCCTTAAAACACTAGTGCTTAGGAAATCTATTGGAGGCAGAAGCAGTCAAGGGTAGCCTAGGGTTAGGGTTAGGCTTAGGGTACGGCTTAGGGTACGGCTTAGGGTACGGGTTCGGGGAGGGCTTCGGGTACGGCGTAGGGTATGGGTTAGGGTTAGGGTTAGGGTTAGTGTTAGGGTTAGAGCTCGGTTTGGGGTACGGGTTAGGATTAGGGTACGTGTTAGGGTTAGGGTAGGGGTTAGGGTTAGGTTACGCGTTAGTGTTAGGGTAGTTATTAAACCTAACCCACTCTCTAGATACCCCTTAGCACGTAAAGGAATATTATTTGGAGGTCCAGCCATGGAGAAGAGTTTAGACACTAGGATAAGATAAGGAACACACCCATTATAAAGAAATCACATTAGGATTCTCTTTTTAAGCTGTTCCTTAAAACACTAGTGCTTAGGAAATCTATTGGAGGCAGAAGCAGTGAAGGGTAGCCTAGTGTTAGGGTTAGGCTTAGGGTACGGCTTAGGGTACGGCTTAGGGTATGGGTTCGGGGAGGGCTTCGGGTACGGCGTAGGGTATGGGTTAGGGTTAGGGTTAGGGTTAGTGGTAGGGTTAAGGCTCGGTTTGGGGTACGGGTTAGGATTAGGGTACGTGTTAGGGTTAGGGTAGGGGTTAGGGTTAGGTTACGCGTTAGTGTTAGGGTAGTTATTAAACCTAACCCACTCTCTAGATACCCCTTAGCACGTAAAGGAATATTATTTGGAGGTCCAGCCATGGAGAAGAGTTTAGACACTAGGATAAGATAAGGAACACACCCATTATAAAGAAATCACATTAGGATTCTCTTTTTAAGCTCTTCCTTAAAACACTAGTGCTTAGGAAATCTATTGGAGGCAGAAGCAGTCAAGGGTAGCCTAGGGTTAGGGTTAGGCTTAGGGTACGGCTTATCGTACGGCTTAGGGTACGGGTTCGGGGAGGGCTTCGGGTACGGCGTAGGGTATGGGTTAGGGTTAGGGTTAGGGTTAGTGTTAGGGTTAGGGCTCGGTTTAGGGTATTGGTTAGGATTAGGGTATGTGTTATGGTTAGGGTAGGGGTTAGGGTTAGGGTACGCGTTAGTGTTAGGGTAGTTATTAAAGCTATCCCACTCTCTAGATACCCCTTAGCACATAAAGGAATATTATTTGGAGGTCCAGCCATGGAGAAGAGTTTAGACACTAGGATAAGATAAGGAACACACCCATTATAAAGAAATCACATTAGGATTCTCTTTTTAAGCTGTTCCTTAAAACACTAGTGCTTAGGAAATCTATTGGAGGCAGAAGCATTCAAGGGTAGCCTAGGGTTAGGGTTAGGCTTAGGGTTAGGCTTAGGGTACGGCTTAGGGTACGGGTTCGGGGAGTGCTTCTGGTACGGCGTAGGGTATGGGTTAGGGTTAGGGTTAGGGTTAGGGTTAGTGTTAGGGTTAGGGCTCGGTTTAGGGTATTGGTTAGGATTAGGGTACGTGTTAGGGTTAGGGTAGCGGTTAGGGTTAGGGTACGCGTTAGTGTTAGGGTAGTTATTAAACCTAACCCACTCTCTAGATACCCCTTAGCACGTAAAGGAATATTATTTGGAGGTCCAGCCATGGAGAAGAGTTTAGACACTAGGATAAGATAAGGAACACACCCATTATAAAGAAATCACATTAGGATTCTCTTTTTAAGCTGTTCCTTAAAACACTAGTGCTTAGGAAATCTATTGGAGGCAGAAGCAGTCAAGGGTAGCCTAGGGTTAGGGTTAGGCTTAGGGTACGGCTTAGGGTACGGCTTAGGGTACGGGTTCGGGGAGGGCTTCGGGTACGGCGTAGGGTATGGGTTAGGGTTAGGGTTAGGGTTAGTGTTAGGGTTAGAGCTCGGTTTGGGGTACGGGTTAGGATTAGGTTACGTGTTAGGGTTAGGGTAGGGGTTAGGGTTAGGTTACGCGTTAGTGTTAGGGTAGTTATTAAACCTAACCCACTCTCTAGATACCCCTTAGCACGTAAAGGAATATTATTTGGAGGTCCAGCCATGGAGAAGAGTTTAGACACTAGGATAAGATAAGGAACACACCCATTATAAAGAAATCACATTAGGATTCTCTTTTTAAGCTGTTCCTTAAAACACTAGTGCTTAGGAAATCTATTGGAGGCAGAAGCATTCAAGGGTAGCCTAGGGTTAGGGTTAGGCTTAGGGTTAGGCTTAGGGTACGGCTTAGGGTACGGGTTCGGGGAGGGCTTCTGGTACGGCATAGGGTATGGGTTAGGGTTAGGGTTAGGGTTAGTGTTAGGGTTAGGGCTCGGTTTAGGGTATTGGTTAGGATTAGGGTACGTGTTAGGGTTAGGGTAGCGGTTAGGGTTAGGGTACGCGTTAGTGTTAGGGTAGTTATTAAACCTAACCCACTCTCTAGATACCCCTTAGCACGTAAAGGAATATTATTTGGAGGTCCAGCCATGGAGAAGAGTTTAGACACTAGGATAAGATAAGGAACACACCCATTATAAAGAAATCACATTAGGATTCTCTTTTTAAGCTGTTCCTTAAAACACTAGTGCTTAGGAAATCTATTGGAGGCAGAAGCAGTCAAGGGTAGCCTAGGGTTAGGGTTAGGCTTAGGGTACGGCTTAGGGTACGGCTTAGGGTACGGGTTCGGGGAGGGCTTCGGGTACGGCGTAGGGTATGGGTTAGGGTTAGGGTTAGGGTTAGTGTTAGGGTTAGAGCTCGGTTTGGGGTACGGGTTAGGATTAGGGTACGTGTTAGGGTTAGGGTAGGGGTTAGGGTTAGGTTACGCGTTAGTGTTAGGGTAGTTATTAAACCTAACCCACTCTCTAGATACCCCTTAGCACGTAAAGGAATATTATTTGGAGGTCCAGCCATGGAGAAGACTTTAGACACTAGGATAAGATAAGGAACACACCCATTATAAAGAAATCACATTAGGATTCTCTTTTTAAGCTGTTCCTTAAAACACTAGTGCTTAGGAAATCTATTGGAGGCAGAAGCAGTCAAGGGTAGCCTACGGTTAGGGTTAGGCTTGGGGTTAGGCTTAGGGTACGGGTTCGGGGAGGGCTTCGGGTACGGCATAAGTTATGGGTTAGGGTTAGGGTTAGTGTTAGGGTTAGGGCTCCGTTTAGGGTACGTGTTAGGATTAGGGTACATGTTAGGGTTAGTGTAGGGGTTAGGGTTAGGGTACGCATTAGGGTTAGGGTAGTTATTAAACCTATCCCACTCTCTAGATACACCTTAGCACGTCAAGGAATATTATTTGGGGGTCCAGCCATGGAGAAGAGTTTAGACACTAGGATAAGATAAGGAACACACCCATTATAAAGAAATCACAATAGGATTCTCTTTTTAAGCTGTTCCTTAAAACACTAGTGCTTAGGAAATCTATTGGAGGCAGAAGCAGTCAAGGGTAGCCTAGGGTTAGGGTTAGGCTTAGGGTACGGCTTAGGGTACGGCTTAGGGTACGGGTTCGCGGAGGGCTTCGGGTATGGCGTAGGGTATGGGTTAGGGTTAGGGTTAGGGTTAGTGTTAGGGTTAGGGCTCGGTTTAGGGTATTGGTTAGGATTAGGGTACGTGTTATGGTTAGGGTAGGGGTTAGGGTTAGGGTACGCGTTAGTGTTAGGGTAGTTATTGCAGCTATCCCACTCTCTAGATACCCCTTAGCACATAAGGAATATTATTTGGAGGTCCAGCCATGGAGAAGAGTTTAGACACTAGGATAAGATAAGGAACACACCCATTATAAAGAAATCACATTAGGATTCTCTTTTTAAGCTGTTCCTTAAAACACTAGTGCTTAGGAAATCTATTGGAGGCAGAAGCATTCAAGGGTAGCCTAGGGTTAGGGTTAGGCTTAGGGTTAGGCTTAGGGTACGGCTTAGGGTACGGGTTCGGGGAGGGCTTCTGGTACGGCGTAGGGTATGGGTTAGGGTTAGGGTTAGGGTTAGTGTTAGGGTTAGGGCTCGGTTTAGGGTATTGGTTAGGATTAGGGTACGTGTTAGGGTTAGGGTAGGGGTTAGGGTTAGGGTACGCGTTAGTGTTAGGGTAGTTATTAAACCTAACCCACTCTCTAGATACCCCTTAGCACATAAGGAATATTATTTGGAGGTCCAGCCATGGAGAAGAGTTTAGACACTAGGATAAGATAAGGAACACACCCATTATAAAGAAATCACATTAGGATTCTCTTTTTAAGCTGTTCCTTAAAACACTAGTGCTTAGGAAATCTATTGGAGGCAGAAGCAGTCAAGAGTAGCCTACGGTTAGGGTTAGGCTTAGGGTACGGCTTAGGGTACGGCTTAGGGTACGGGTTCGGGGAGGGCTTCGGGTATGGCATAGGGTATGGGTTAGGGTTAGGGTTAGGGTTAGTGTTAGGGTTAGGGCTCGGTTTAGGGTATTGGTTAGGATTAGGGTACGTGTTATGGTTAGGGTAGGGGTTAGGGTTAGGGTACGCGTTAGTGTTAGGGTAGTTATTAAAGCTATCCCACTCTCTAGATACCCCTTAGCACATAAGGAATATTATTTGGAGGTCCAGCCATGGAGAAGAGTTTAGACACTAGGATAAGATAAGGAACACACCCATTATAAAGAAATCACATTAGGATTCTCTTTTTAAGCTGTTCCTTAAAACACTAGTGCTTAGGAAATCTATTGGAGGCAGAAGCAGTCAAGGGTAGCCTAGGGTTAGGGTTAGGCTTAGGGTACGGCTTAGGGTACGGCTTAGGGTACGGGTTCGGGGAGGGCTTCGGGTACGGCGTAGGGTATGGGTTAGGGTTAGGGTTAGGGTTAGTGTTAGGGTTAGAGCTCGGTTTGGGGTACGGGTTAGGATTAGGGTACGTGTTAGGGTTAGGGTAGGGGTTAGGGTTAGGTTACGCGTTAGTGTTAGGGTAGTTATTAAACCTAACCCACTCTCTAGATACCCCTTAGCACGTAAAGGAATATTATTTGGAGGTCCAGCCATGGAGAAGAGTTTAGACACTAGGATAAGATAAGGAACACACCCATTATAAAGAAATCACATTAGGATTCTCTTTTTAAGCTGTTCCTTAAAACACTAGTGCTTAGGAAATCTATTGGAGGCAGAAGCATTCAAGGGTAGCCTAGGGTTAGGGTTAGGCTTAGGGTTAGGCTTAGGGTACGGCTTAGGGTACGGGTTCGGGGAGGGCTTCTGGTACGGCGTAGGGTATGGGTTAGGGTTAGGGTTAGGGTTAGTGTTAGGGTTAGGGCTCGGTTTAGGGTATTGGTTAGGATTAGGGTACGTGTTAGGGTTAGGGTAGCGGTTAGGGTTAGGGTACGCGTTAGTGTTAGGGTAGTTATTAAACCTAACCCACTCTCTAGATACCCCTTAGCACGTAAAGGAATATTATTTGGAGGTCCAGCCATGGAGAAGAGTTTAGACACTAGGATAAGATAAGGAACACACCCATTATAAAGAAATCACATTAGGATTCTCTTTTTAAGCTGTTCCTTAAAACACTAGTGCTTAGGAAATCTATTGGAGGCAGAAGCAGTCAAGGGTAGCCTAGGGTTAGGGTTAGGCTTAGGGTACGGCTTAGGGTACGGCTTAGGGTACGGGTTCGGGGAGGGCTTCGGGTACGGCGTAGGGTATGGGTTAGGGTTAGGGTTAGGGTTAGTGTTAGGGTTAGAGCTCGGTATGGGGTACGGGTTAGGATTAGGGTACGTGTTAGGGTTAGGGTAGGGGTTAGGGTTAGGTTACGCGTTAGTGTTAGGGTAGTTATTAAACCTAACCCACTCTCTAGATACCCCTTAGCACGTAAAGGAATATTATTTGGAGGTCCAGCCATGGAGAAGACTTTAGACACTAGGATAAGATAAGGAACACACCCATTATAAAGAAATCACATTAGGATTCTCTTTTTAAGCTGTTCCTTAAAACACTAGTGCTTAGGAAATCTATTGGAGGCAGAAGCAGTCAAGGGTAGCCTAGGGTTAGGGTTAGGCTTAGGGTACGGCTTAGGGTACGGCTTAGGGTACGGGTTCGGGGAGGGCTTCGGTTACGGCGTAGGGTATGGGTTAGGGTTAGGGTTAGGGTTAGTGTTAGGGTTAGGGCTCGGTTTGGGGTACGGGGTAGGATTAGGGTACGTGTTAGGGTTAGGGTAGGGGTTAGGGTTAGGTTACGTGTTAGTGTTAGGGTAGTTATTAAACCTAACCCACTCTCTAGATACCCCTTATCACGTAAAGGAATATTATTTGGAGGTCCAGCCATGGAGAAGAGTTTAGACACTAGGATAAGATAAGGAACACACCCATTATAAAGAAATCACATTAGGATTCTCTTTTTAAGCTGTTCCTTAAAACACTAGTGCTTAGGAAATCTATTGGAGGCAGAAGCAGTCAAGGGTAGCCTAGGGTTAGGGTTAGGCTTAGGGTACGGCTTATCGTACGGCTTAGGGTATGGGTTCGGGGAGGGCTTCGGGTACGGCGTAGGGTATGGGTTAGGGTTAGGGTTAGGGTTAGTGTTAGGGTTAGGGCTCGGTTTAGGGTATTGGTTAGGATTAGGGTACGTGTTATGGTTAGGGTAGGGGTTAGGGTTAGGGTACGCGTTAGTGTTAGGGTAGTTATTAAACCTATCCCACTCCCTAGATACCGCTTAGCACGTAAAGGAATATTATTTGGAGGTCCAGCCATGCAGAAGAGTTTAGACACTTTGATAAGATAAGGAACACACCCATTATAAAGAAATCACATTAGGATTCTCTTTTTAAGCTGTTCCTTAAAACACTAATGCTTAGGAAATCTATTGGAGGCAGAAGCAGTCAAGAGTAGCCTACGGTTAGGGTTAGGCTTGGGGTTAGGCTTAGGGTACGGCTTAGGGTACGGGTTCGGGGAGGGCTTCGGGTACGGCATAAGTTATGGGTTAGGGTTAGGGTTAGTGTTAGGGTTAGGGCTCCGTTTAGGGTACGTGTTAGGATTAGGGTACATGTTAGGGTTAGTGTAGGGGTTAGGGTTAGGGTACGAATTAGGGTTAGGGTAGTTATTAAACCTATCCCACTCTCTAGATACACCTTAGCACGTCAAGGAATATTATTTGTGGGTCCAGCCATGGAGAAGAGTTTAGACACTAGGATAAGATAAGGAACACACCCATTATAAAGAAATCACAATAGGATTCTCTTTTTAAGCTGTTCCTTAAAACACTAGTGCTTAGGAAATCTATTGGAGGCAGACGCAGTCAAGGGTAGCCTAGGGTTAGGGTTAGGCTTAGGGTACGGCTTAGGGTACGGCTTAGGGTACGGGTTCGGGGAGGGCTTCGGGTATGGCATAGGGTATGGGTTAGGGTTAGGGTTAGGGTTAGTGTTAGGGTTAGGGCTCGGTTTAGGGTATTGGTTAGGATTAGGGTACGTGTTATGGTTAGGGTAGGGGTTAGGGTTAGGGTACGCGTTAGTGTTAGGGTAGTTATTAAAGCTATCCCACTCTCTAGATACCCCTTAGCACATAAGGAATATTATTTGGAGGTCCAGCCATGGAGAAGAGTTTAGACACTAGGATAAGATAAGGAACACACCCATTATAAAGAAATCACATTAGGATTCTCTTTTTAAGCTGTTCCTTAAAACACTAGTGCTTAGGAAATCTATTGGAGGCAGAAGCAGTCAAGGGTAGCCTAGGGTTAGGGTTAGGCTTAGGGTACGGCTTAGGGTACGGCTTAGGGTACGGGTTCGGGGAGGGCTTCGGGTACGGCGTAGGGTATGGGTTAGGGTTAGGGTTAGGGTTAGTGTTAGGGTTAGAGCTCGGTTTGGGGTACGGGTTAGGATTAGGGTACGTGTTAGGGTTAGGGTAGGGGTTAGGGTTAGGTTACGCGTTAGTGTTAGGGTAGTTATTAAACCTAACCCACTCTCTAGATACCCCTTAGCACGTAAAGGAATATTATTTGGAGGTCCAGCCATGGAGAAGAGTTTAGACACTAGGATAAGATAAGGAACACACCCATTATAAAGAAATCACATTAGGATTCTCTTTTTAAGCTGTTCCTTAAAACACTAGTGCTTAGGAAATCTATTGGAGGCAGAAGCATTCAAGGGTAGCCTAGGGTTAGGGTTAGGCTTAGGGTTAGGCTTAGGGTACGGCTTAGGGTACGGGTTCGGGGAGGGCTTCTGGTACGGCGTAGGGTATGGGTTAGGGTTAGGGTTAGGGTTAGTGTTAGGGTTAGGGCTCGGTTTAGGGTATTGGTTAGGATTAGGGTACGTGTTAGGGTTAGGGTAGCGGTTAGGGTTAGGGTACGCGTTAGTGTTAGGGTAGTTATTAAACCTAACCCACTCTCTAGATACCCCTTAGCACGTAAAGGAATATTATTTGGAGGTCCAGCCATGGAGAAGAGTTTAGACACTAGGATAAGATAAGGAGCACACCCATTATAAAGAAATCACATTAGGATTCTCTTTTTAAGCTGTTCCTTAAAACACTAGTGCTTAGGAAATCTATTGGAGGCAGAAGCAGTCAAGGGTAGCCTAGGGTTAGGGTTAGGCTTAGGGTACGGCTTAGGGTACGGCTTAGGGTACGGGTTCGGGGAGGGCTTCGGGTACGGCGTAGGGTATGGGTTAGGGTTAGGGTTAGGGTTAGTGTTAGGGTTAGAGCTCGGTTTGGGGTACGGGTTAGGATTAGGGTACGTGTTAGGGTTAGGGTAGGGGTTAGGGTTAGGTTACGCGTTAGTGTTAGGGTAGTTATTAAACCTAACCCACTCTCTAGATACCCCTTAGCACGTAAAGGAATATTATTTGGAGGTCCAGCCATGGAGAAGACTTTAGACACTAGGATAAGATAAGGAACACACCCATTATAAAGAAATCACATTAGGATTCTCTTTTTAAGCTGTTCCTTAAAACACTAGTGCTTAGGAAATCTATTGGAGGCAGAAGCAGTCAAGGGTAGCCTAGGGTTAGGGTTAGGCTTAGGGTACGGCTTAGGGTACGGCTTAGGGTACGGGTTCGGGGAGGGCTTCGGGTACGGCGTAGGGTATGGGTTAGGGTTAGGGTTAGGGTTAGTGTTAGGGTTAGGGCTCGGTTTGGGGTACGGGGTAGGATTAGGGTACGTGTTAGGGTTAGGGTAGGGGTTAGGGTTAGGTTACGTGTTAGTGTTAGGGTAGTTATTAAACCTAACCCACTCTCTAGATACCCCTTATCACGTAAAGGAATATTATTTGGAGGTCCAGCCATGGAGAAGAGTTTAGACACTAGGATAAGATAAGGAACACACCCATTATAAAGAAATCACATTAGGATTCTCTTTTTAAGCTGTTCCTTAAAACACTAGTGCTTAGGAAATCTATTGGAGGCAGAAGCAGTCAAGGGTAGCCTAGGGTTAGGGTTAGGCTTAGGGTACGGCTTATCGTACGGCTTAGGGTACGGGTTCGGGGAGGGCTTCGGGTACGGCGTAGGGTATGGGTTAGGGTTAGGGTTAGGGTTAGTGTTAGGGTTAGGGCTCGGTTTAGGGTATTGGTTAGGATTAGGGTACGTGTTATGGTTAGGGTAGGGGTTAGGGTTAGGGTACGCGTTAGTGTTAGGGTAGTTATTAAACCTATCCCACTCCCTAGATACCGCTTAGCACGTAAAGGAATATTATTTGGAGGTCCAGCCATGCAGAAGAGTTTAGACACTTTGATAAGATAAGGAACACACCCATTATAAAGAAATCACATTAGGATTCTCTTTTTAAGCTGTTCCTTAAAACACTAATGCTTAGGAAATCTATTGGAGGCAGAAGCAGTCAAGAGTAGCCTACGGTTAGGGTTAGGCTTGGGGTTAGGCTTAGGGTACGGCTTAGGATACGGGTTCGGGGAGGGCTTCGGGTACGGCATAAGTTATGGGTTAGGGTTAGGGTTAGTGTTAGGGTTAGGGCTCCGTTTAGGGTACGTGTTAGGATTAGGGTACATGTTAGGGTTAGTGTAGGGGTTAGGGTTAGGGTACGCATTAGGGTTAGGGTAGTTATTAAACCTATCCCACTCTCTAGATACACCTTAGCACGTCAAGGAATATTATTTGTGGGTCCAGCCATGGAGAAGAGTTTAGACACTAGGATAAGATAAGGAACACACCCATTATAAAGAAATCACAATAGGATTCTCTTTTTAAGCTGTTCCTTAAAACACTAGTGCTTAGGAAATCTATTGGAGGCAGAAGCAGTCAAGGGTAGCCTAGGGTTAGGGTTAGGCTTAGGGTACGGCTTAGGGTACGGCTTAGGGTACGGGTTCGCGGAGGGCTTCGGGTATGGCGTAGGGTATGGGTTAGGGTTAGGGTTAGGGTTAGTGTTAGGGTTAGGGCTCGGTTTAGGGTATTGGTTAGGATTAGGGTACGTGTTATGGTTAGGGTAGGGGTTAGGGTTAGGGTACGCGTTAGTGTTAGGGTAGTTATTAAAGCTATCCCACTCTCTAGATACCCCTTAGCACATAAGGAATATTATTTGGAGGTCCAGCCATGGAGAAGAGTTTAGACACTAGGATAAGATAAGGAACACACCCATTATAAAGAAATCACATTAGGATTCTCTTTTTAAGCTGTTCCTTAAAACACTAGTGCTTAGGAAATCTATTGGAGGCAGAAGCATTCAAGGGTAGCCTAGGGTTAGGGTTAGGCTTAGGGTTAGGCTTAGGGTACGGCTTAGGGTACGGGTTCGGGGAGGGCTTCTGGTACGGCGTAGGGTATGGGTTAGGGTTAGGGTTAGGGTTAGTGTTAGGGTTAGGGCTCGGTTTAGGGTATTGGTTAGGATTAGGGTACGTGTTAGGGTTAGGGTAGGGGTTAGGGTTAGGGTACGCGTTAGTGTTAGGGTAGTTATTAAACCTAACCCACTCTCTAGATACCCCTTAGCACATAAGGAATATTATTTGGAGGTCCAGCCATGGAGAAGAGTTTAGACACTAGGATAAGATAAGGAACACACCCATTATAAAGAAATCACATTAGGATTCTCTTTTTAAGCTGTTCCTTAAAACACTAGTGCTTAGGAAATCTATTGGAGGCAGAAGCAGTCAAGAGTAGCCTACGGTTAGGGTTAGGCTTGGGGTTAGGCTTAGGGTACGGCTTAGGGTACGGGTTCGGGGAGGGCTTCGGGTACGGCGTAGGGTATGGGTTAGGGTTAGGGTTAGGGTTAGTGGTAGGGTTAAGGCTCGGTTTGGGGTACGGGTTAGGATTAGGGTACGTGTTAGGGTTAGGGTAGGGGTTAGGGTTAGGTTACGCGTTAGTGTTAGGGTAGTTATTAAACCTAACCCACTCTCTAGATACCCCTTAGCACGTAAAGGAATATTATTTGGAGGTCCAGCCATGGAGAAGAGTTTAGACACTAGGATAAGATAAGGAACACACCCATTATAAAGAAATCACATTAGGATTCTCTTTTTAAGCTGTTCCTTAAAACACTAGTGCTTAGGAAATCTATTGGAGGCAGAAGCAGTCAAGGGTAGCCTAGGGTTAGGGTTAGGCTTAGGGTACGGCTTATCGTACGGCTTAGGGTACGGGTTCGGGGAGGGCTTCGGGTACGGCGTAGGGTATGGGTTAGGGTTAGGGTTAGGGTTAGTGTTAGGGTTAGGGCTCGGTTTAGGGTATTGGTTAGGATTAGGGTACGTGTTATGGTTAGGGTAGGGGTTAGGGTTAGGGTACGCGTTAGTGTTAGGGTAGTTATTAAAGCTATCCCACTCTCTAGATACCCCTTAGCACATAAAGGAATATTATTTGGAGGTCCAGCCATGGAGAAGAGTTTAGACACTAGGATAAGATAAGGAACACACCCATTATAAAGAAATCACATTAGGATTCTCTTTTTAAGCTGTTCCTTAAAACACTAGTGCTTAGGAAATCTATTGGAGGCAGAAGCAGTCAAGGGTAGCCTAGGGTTAGGGTACGGCTTAGGGTACGGCTTAGGGTACGGGTTCGGGGAGGGCTTCGGGTACGGCGTAGGGTATGGGTTAGGGTTAGGTTTAGGGTTAGTGTTAGGTTTAGGGCTCGGTTTAGGGTATTGGTTAGGATTAGGGTACGTGTTATGGTTAGGGTAGGGGTTAGGGTTAGGGTACGCGTTAGTGTTAGGGTAGTTATTAAAGCTATCCCACTCTCTAGATACCCCTTAGCACATAAAGGAATATTATTTGGAGGTCCAGCCATGGAGAAGAGTTTAGACACTAGGATAAGATAAGGAACACACCCATTATAAAGAAATCACATTAGGATTCTCTTTTTAAGCTGTTCCTTAAAACACTAGTGCTTAGGAAATCTATTGGAGGCAGAAGCAGTGAAGGGTAGCCTAGGGTTAGGGTACGGCTTAGGGTACGGCTTAGGGTACGGGTTCGGGGAGGGCTTCGGGTACGGCGTAGGGTATGGGTTAGGGTTAGGGTTAGGGTTAGTGTTAGGGTTAGGGCTCCGTTTAGGGTACGTGTTAGGATTAGGGTACATGTTAGGGTTAGGGTAGGGGTTAGGGTTAGGGTATGCGTTAGTGTTAGGGTAGTTATTAAACCTATCCCACTCTCTAGATACACCTTAGCACGTCAAGGAATATTATTTGGGGGTCCAGCCATGGAGAAGAGTTTAGACACTAGGATTAGATAAGGAACACACCCATTATAAAGAAATCACAATAGGATTCTCTTTTTAAGCTGTTCCTTAAAACACTAGTGCTTAGGAAATCTATTGGAGGCAGAAGCAGTCAAGGGTAGCCTAGGGTTAGGGTTAGGCTTAGGGTACGGCTTAAGGTACGGCTTAGGGTACGGGTTCGGGGAGGGCTTCGGGTACGGCGTAGGGTATGGGTTAGGGTTAGGGTTAGGGTTAGTATTAGGGTTAGGGCTCGGTTTAGGGTATTGGTTAGGATTAGGGTACGTGTTATGGTTAGGGTAGGGGTTAGGGTTAGGGTACGCGTTAGTGTTAGGGTAGTTATTAAAACTATCCCACTCTCTAGATACCCCTTAGCACATAAAGGAATATTATTTGGAGGTCCAGCCATGGAGAAGAGTTTAGACACTAGGATAAGATAAGGAACACACCCATTATAAAGAAATCACATTAGGATTCTCTTTTTAAGCTGTTCCTTAAAACACTAGTGCTTACGAAATCTATTGGAGGCAGAAGCAGTCAAGGGTAGCCTAGGGTTAGGGTACGGCTTAGGGTACGGCTTAGGGTACGGCTTAGGGTACGGGTTCGGGGAGGGCTTTGGGTACGGCGTAGGGTATGGGTTAGGGTTAGGGTTAGGGTTAGTGTTAGGGTTAGGGCTCGGTTTAGGGTACGGGTTAGGATTAGGGTACATGTTAGGGTTAGGGTAGGGGTTAGGGTTAGGGTACGCGTTAGGGTTAGGGTAGTTATTATACCTATCCCACTCTCTAGATACACCTTAGCACGTAAAGGAATATTATTTGGGGGTCCAGCCATGGAGAAGAGTTTAGACACTAGGATAAGATAAGGAACACACCCATTATAAAGAAATAACAATAAGATTCCCTTTTAAGCTGTTCCTTAAAACACTAGTGCTTAGGAAATCTATTGGAGGCAGAAGCAGTCAAGGGTAGCCTAGGGTTAGGGTTAGGCTTAGGGTAAGGCTTAGGGTACGGCTTAGGGTACGGGTTCGGGGAGGGCTTCGGGTACGGCGTAGGGTATGGGTTAGGGTTAGGGTTAGGGTTAGTGTTAGGGTTAGGGCTCGGTTTAGGGTATTGTTTAGGATTAGGGTACGTGTTATGGTTAGGGTAGGGGTTAGGGTTAGGGTACGCGTTAGTGTTAGGGTAGTTATTAAACCTATCCCACTCTCTAGATACCCCTTAGCACATAAAGGAATATTATTTGGAGGTCCAGCCATGGAGCAGAGTTTAGACACTAGGATAAGATAAGGAACACACCCATTATAAAGAAATCACATTAGGATTCTCTTTTAAGCTGTTCCTTAAAACACTAGTGCTTAGGAAATCTATTGGAGGCAGAAGCCGTCAAGGGTAGCCTAGGGTTAGGGTTAGGCTTAGGGTTAGGCTTAGGGTACGGCTTAGGGTACGGGATTGGTGAGGGGTTCGGGTATCCGTAGGGTATGGGTTAGGGTTAGGTTTAGTGTTAGTTTTAGGGTTAGGGCTCGGTTTAGTATACGGGTTAGGATTAGGGTACGTGTTAGGGTTAGGGTAGGGGTTAGGGTAAGGGTACGCGTTTGGGTTAGGGTAGTTATTAAACCTATCCAACTCTCTAGATACCCCTTAGCACGTAAAGGAATATTATTTGGGTGTCCAGCCATGGAGAAGAGTTTAGACACTAGGATAAAATAAGGAACACACCCATTATAAAGAAATCACATCAGGATACTCTTTTTAAGCTGTTCCTTAAAACACTAGTGCTTAGGAAATCTATTGGAGGCAGAAGCCGTCAAGGGTAGCCTAGGATTAGGGTTAGGCTTAGGGTTAGGGTTAGGGTACGGCTTAGGTTACGGGTTCGGGGAGGAGTTCGGGTACGGCGTAGTGTATGGGTTAGGGTTAGGGTTAGGGTAAGTGTTAGGGTTAGGGCTCGGTTTAGGGTACGGTTTAGGATTAGTGTTCGTGTTAGTGTTAGGGTAGGGGTTAGGGTTAGGGTACGCGTTAGGGTTAGGGTAGTTATTAAACCTATCCCACTCTCTAGATACCCCTTAGCACGTAAAGGAATATTATTTGGAGGTCCAGCCATGGAGAAGAGTTTAGACACTAGGATAAGATAAGGAACACACCCATTATAAAGAAATCACATTAGGATTCTCTTTTTAAGCTGTTCCTTAAAACACTAGTGCTTAGGAAATCTATTGGAGGCAGAAGCAGTCAAGGGTAGCCTAGGGTTAGGGTTAGGCTTAGGGTACGGCTTAGGGTACGGCTTAGGGTACGGGTTCGGGGAGGGCTTCGGGTACGGCGTAGGGTATGGGTTAGGGTTAGGGTTAGGGTTAGTGTTAGGGTTAGAGCTCGGTTTGGGGTACGGGTTAGGATTAGGTTACGTGTTAGGGTTAGGGTAGGGGTTAGGGTTAGGTTACGCGTTAGTGTTAGGGTAGTTATTAAACCTAACCCACTCTCTAGATACCCCTTAGCACGTAAAGGAATATTATTTGGAGGTCCAGCCATGGAGAAGAGTTTAGACACTAGGATAAGATAAGGAACACACCCATTATAAAGAAATCACATTAGGATTCTCTTTTTAAGCTGTTCCTTAAAACACTAGTGCTTAGGAAATCTATTGGAGGCAGAAGCATTCAAGGGTAGCCTAGGGTTAGGGTTAGGCTTAGGGTTAGGCTTAGGGTACGGCTTAGGGTACGGGTTCGGGGAGGGCTTCTGGTACGGCATAGGGTATGGGTTAGGGTTAGGGTTAGGGTTAGTGTTAGGGTTAGGGCTCGGTTTAGGGTATTGGTTAGGATTAGGGTACGTGTTAGGGTTAGGGTAGCGGTTAGGGTTAGGGTACGCGTTAGTGTTAGGGTAGTTATTAAACCTAACCCACTCTCTAGATACCCCTTAGCACGTAAAGGAATATTATTTGGAGGTCCAGCCATGGAGAAGAGTTTAGACACTAGGATAAGATAAGGAACACACCCATTATAAAGAAATCACATTAGGATTCTCTTTTTAAGCTGTTCCTTAAAACACTAGTGCTTAGGAAATCTATTGGAGGCAGAAGCAGTCAAGGGTAGCCTAGGGTTAGGGTTAGGCTTAGGGTACGGCTTAGGGTACGGCTTAGGGTACGGGTTCGGGGAGGGCTTCGGGTACGGCGTAGGGTATGGGTTAGGGTTAGGGTTAGGGTTAGTGTTAGGGTTAGAGCTCGGTTTGGGGTACGGGTTAGGATTAGGGTACGTGTTAGGGTTAGGGTAGGGGTTAGGGTTAGGTTACGCGTTAGTGTTAGGGTAGTTATTAAACCTAACCCACTCTCTAGATACCCCTTAGCACGTAAAGGAATATTATTTGGAGGTCCAGCCATGGAGAAGACTTTAGACACTAGGATAAGATAAGGAACACACCCATTATAAAGAAATCACATTAGGATTCTCTTTTTAAGCTGTTCCTTAAAACACTAGTGCTTAGGAAATCTATTGGAGGCAGAAGCAGTCAAGGGTAGCCTACGGTTAGGGTTAGGCTTGGGGTTAGGCTTAGGGTACGGGTTCGGGGAGGGCTTCGGGTACGGCATAAGTTATGGGTTAGGGTTAGGGTTAGTGTTAGGGTTAGGGCTCCGTTTAGGGTACGTGTTAGGATTAGGGTACATGTTAGGGTTAGTGTAGGGGTTAGGGTTAGGGTACGCATTAGGGTTAGGGTAGTTATTAAACCTATCCCACTCTCTAGATACACCTTAGCACGTCAAGGAATATTATTTGGGGGTCCAGCCATGGAGAAGAGTTTAGACACTAGGATAAGATAAGGAACACACCCATTATAAAGAAATCACAATAGGATTCTCTTTTTAAGCTGTTCCTTAAAACACTAGTGCTTAGGAAATCTATTGGAGGCAGAAGCAGTCAAGGGTAGCCTAGGGTTAGGGTTAGGCTTAGGGTACGGCTTAGGGTACGGCTTAGGGTACGGGTTCGCGGAGGGCTTCGGGTATGGCGTAGGGTATGGGTTAGGGTTAGGGTTAGGGTTAGTGTTAGGGTTAGGGCTCGGTTTAGGGTATTGGTTAGGATTAGGGTACGTGTTATGGTTAGGGTAGGGGTTAGGGTTAGGGTACGCGTTAGTGTTAGGGTAGTTATTGCAGCTATCCCACTCTCTAGATACCCCTTAGCACATAAGGAATATTATTTGGAGGTCCAGCCATGGAGAAGAGTTTAGACACTAGGATAAGATAAGGAACACACCCATTATAAAGAAATCACATTAGGATTCTCTTTTTAAGCTGTTCCTTAAAACACTAGTGCTTAGGAAATCTATTGGAGGCAGAAGCATTCAAGGGTAGCCTAGGGTTAGGGTTAGGCTTAGGGTTAGGCTTAGGGTACGGCTTAGGGTACGGGTTCGGGGAGGGCTTCTGGTACGGCGTAGGGTATGGGTTAGGGTTAGGGTTAGGGTTAGTGTTAGGGTTAGGGCTCGGTTTAGGGTATTGGTTAGGATTAGGGTACGTGTTAGGGTTAGGGTAGGGGTTAGGGTTAGGGTACGCGTTAGTGTTAGGGTAGTTATTAAACCTAACCCACTCTCTAGATACCCCTTAGCACATAAGGAATATTATTTGGAGGTCCAGCCATGGAGAAGAGTTTAGACACTAGGATAAGATAAGGAACACACCCATTATAAAGAAATCACATTAGGATTCTCTTTTTAAGCTGTTCCTTAAAACACTAGTGCTTAGGAAATCTATTGGAGGCAGAAGCAGTCAAGAGTAGCCTACGGTTAGGGTTAGGCTTAGGGTACGGCTTAGGGTACGGCTTAGGGTACGGGTTCGGGGAGGGCTTCGGGTATGGCATAGGGTATGGGTTAGGGTTAGGGTTAGGGTTAGTGTTAGGGTTAGGGCTCGGTTTAGGGTATTGGTTAGGATTAGGGTACGTGTTATGGTTAGGGTAGGGGTTAGGGTTAGGGTACGCGTTAGTGTTAGGGTAGTTATTAAAGCTATCCCACTCTCTAGATACCCCTTAGCACATAAGGAATATTATTTGGAGGTCCAGCCATGGAGAAGAGTTTAGACACTAGGATAAGATAAGGAACACACCCATTATAAAGAAATCACATTAGGATTCTCTTTTTAAGCTGTTCCTTAAAACACTAGTGCTTAGGAAATCTATTGGAGGCAGAAGCAGTCAAGGGTAGCCTAGGGTTAGGGTTAGGCTTAGGGTACGGCTTAGGGTACGGCTTAGGGTACGGGTTCGGGGAGGGCTTCGGGTACGGCGTAGGGTATGGGTTAGGGTTAGGGTTAGGGTTAGTGTTAGGGTTAGAGCTCGGTTTGGGGTACGGGTTAGGATTAGGGTACGTGTTAGGGTTAGGGTAGGGGTTAGGGTTAGGTTACGCGTTAGTGTTAGGGTAGTTATTAAACCTAACCCACTCTCTAGATACCCCTTAGCACGTAAAGGAATATTATTTGGAGGTCCAGCCATGGAGAAGAGTTTAGACACTAGGATAAGATAAGGAACACACCCATTATAAAGAAATCACATTAGGATTCTCTTTTTAAGCTGTTCCTTAAAACACTAGTGCTTAGGAAATCTATTGGAGGCAGAAGCATTCAAGGGTAGCCTAGGGTTAGGGTTAGGCTTAGGGTTAGGCTTAGGGTACGGCTTAGGGTACGGGTTCGGGGAGGGCTTCTGGTACGGCGTAGGGTATGGGTTAGGGTTAGGGTTAGGGTTAGTGTTAGGGTTAGGGCTCGGTTTAGGGTATTGGTTAGGATTAGGGTACGTGTTAGGGTTAGGGTAGCGGTTAGGGTTAGGGTACGCGTTAGTGTTAGGGTAGTTATTAAACCTAACCCACTCTCTAGATACCCCTTAGCACGTAAAGGAATATTATTTGGAGGTCCAGCCATGGAGAAGAGTTTAGACACTAGGATAAGATAAGGAACACACCCATTATAAAGAAATCACATTAGGATTCTCTTTTTAAGCTGTTCCTTAAAACACTAGTGCTTAGGAAATCTATTGGAGGCAGAAGCAGTCAAGGGTAGCCTAGGGTTAGGGTTAGGCTTAGGGTACGGCTTAGGGTACGGCTTAGGGTACGGGTTCGGGGAGGGCTTCGGGTACGGCGTAGGGTATGGGTTAGGGTTAGGGTTAGGGTTAGTGTTAGGGTTAGAGCTCGGTATGGGGTACGGGTTAGGATTAGGGTACGTGTTAGGGTTAGGGTAGGGGTTAGGGTTAGGTTACGCGTTAGTGTTAGGGTAGTTATTAAACCTAACCCACTCTCTAGATACCCCTTAGCACGTAAAGGAATATTATTTGGAGGTCCAGCCATGGAGAAGACTTTAGACACTAGGATAAGATAAGGAACACACCCATTATAAAGAAATCACATTAGGATTCTCTTTTTAAGCTGTTCCTTAAAACACTAGTGCTTAGGAAATCTATTGGAGGCAGAAGCAGTCAAGGGTAGCCTAGGGTTAGGGTTAGGCTTAGGGTACGGCTTAGGGTACGGCTTAGGGTACGGGTTCGGGGAGGGCTTCGGTTACGGCGTAGGGTATGGGTTAGGGTTAGGGTTAGGGTTAGTGTTAGGGTTAGGGCTCGGTTTGGGGTACGGGGTAGGATTAGGGTACGTGTTAGGGTTAGGGTAGGGGTTAGGGTTAGGTTACGTGTTAGTGTTAGGGTAGTTATTAAACCTAACCCACTCTCTAGATACCCCTTATCACGTAAAGGAATATTATTTGGAGGTCCAGCCATGGAGAAGAGTTTAGACACTAGGATAAGATAAGGAACACACCCATTATAAAGAAATCACATTAGGATTCTCTTTTTAAGCTGTTCCTTAAAACACTAGTGCTTAGGAAATCTATTGGAGGCAGAAGCAGTCAAGGGTAGCCTAGGGTTAGGGTTAGGCTTAGGGTACGGCTTATCGTACGGCTTAGGGTATGGGTTCGGGGAGGGCTTCGGGTACGGCGTAGGGTATGGGTTAGGGTTAGGGTTAGGGTTAGTGTTAGGGTTAGGGCTCGGTTTAGGGTATTGGTTAGGATTAGGGTACGTGTTATGGTTAGGGTAGGGGTTAGGGTTAGGGTACGCGTTAGTGTTAGGGTAGTTATTAAACCTATCCCACTCCCTAGATACCGCTTAGCACGTAAAGGAATATTATTTGGAGGTCCAGCCATGCAGAAGAGTTTAGACACTTTGATAAGATAAGGAACACACCCATTATAAAGAAATCACATTAGGATTCTCTTTTTAAGCTGTTCCTTAAAACACTAATGCTTAGGAAATCTATTGGAGGCAGAAGCAGTCAAGAGTAGCCTACGGTTAGGGTTAGGCTTGGGGTTAGGCTTAGGGTACGGCTTAGGGTACGGGTTCGGGGAGGGCTTCGGGTACGGCATAAGTTATGGGTTAGGGTTAGGGTTAGTGTTAGGGTTAGGGCTCCGTTTAGGGTACGTGTTAGGATTAGGGTACATGTTAGGGTTAGTGTAGGGGTTAGGGTTAGGGTACGAATTAGGGTTAGGGTAGTTATTAAACCTATCCCACTCTCTAGATACACCTTAGCACGTCAAGGAATATTATTTGTGGGTCCAGCCATGGAGAAGAGTTTAGACACTAGGATAAGATAAGGAACACACCCATTATAAAGAAATCACAATAGGATTCTCTTTTTAAGCTGTTCCTTAAAACACTAGTGCTTAGGAAATCTATTGGAGGCAGACGCAGTCAAGGGTAGCCTAGGGTTAGGGTTAGGCTTAGGGTACGGCTTAGGGTACGGCTTAGGGTACGGGTTCGGGGAGGGCTTCGGGTATGGCATAGGGTATGGGTTAGGGTTAGGGTTAGGGTTAGTGTTAGGGTTAGGGCTCGGTTTAGGGTATTGGTTAGGATTAGGGTACGTGTTATGGTTAGGGTAGGGGTTAGGGTTAGGGTACGCGTTAGTGTTAGGGTAGTTATTAAAGCTATCCCACTCTCTAGATACCCCTTAGCACATAAGGAATATTATTTGGAGGTCCAGCCATGGAGAAGAGTTTAGACACTAGGATAAGATAAGGAACACACCCATTATAAAGAAATCACATTAGGATTCTCTTTTTAAGCTGTTCCTTAAAACACTAGTGCTTAGGAAATCTATTGGAGGCAGAAGCAGTCAAGGGTAGCCTAGGGTTAGGGTTAGGCTTAGGGTACGGCTTAGGGTACGGCTTAGGGTACGGGTTCGGGGAGGGCTTCGGGTACGGCGTAGGGTATGGGTTAGGGTTAGGGTTAGGGTTAGTGTTAGGGTTAGAGCTCGGTTTGGGGTACGGGTTAGGATTAGGGTACGTGTTAGGGTTAGGGTAGGGGTTAGGGTTAGGTTACGCGTTAGTGTTAGGGTAGTTATTAAACCTAACCCACTCTCTAGATACCCCTTAGCACGTAAAGGAATATTATTTGGAGGTCCAGCCATGGAGAAGAGTTTAGACACTAGGATAAGATAAGGAACACACCCATTATAAAGAAATCACATTAGGATTCTCTTTTTAAGCTGTTCCTTAAAACACTAGTGCTTAGGAAATCTATTGGAGGCAGAAGCATTCAAGGGTAGCCTAGGGTTAGGGTTAGGCTTAGGGTTAGGCTTAGGGTACGGCTTAGGGTACGGGTTCGGGGAGGGCTTCTGGTACGGCGTAGGGTATGGGTTAGGGTTAGGGTTAGGGTTAGTGTTAGGGTTAGGGCTCGGTTTAGGGTATTGGTTAGGATTAGGGTACGTGTTAGGGTTAGGGTAGCGGTTAGGGTTAGGGTACGCGTTAGTGTTAGGGTAGTTATTAAACCTAACCCACTCTCTAGATACCCCTTAGCACGTAAAGGAATATTATTTGGAGGTCCAGCCATGGAGAAGAGTTTAGACACTAGGATAAGATAAGGAGCACACCCATTATAAAGAAATCACATTAGGATTCTCTTTTTAAGCTGTTCCTTAAAACACTAGTGCTTAGGAAATCTATTGGAGGCAGAAGCAGTCAAGGGTAGCCTAGGGTTAGGGTTAGGCTTAGGGTACGGCTTAGGGTACGGCTTAGGGTACGGGTTCGGGGAGGGCTTCGGGTACGGCGTAGGGTATGGGTTAGGGTTAGGGTTAGGGTTAGTGTTAGGGTTAGAGCTCGGTTTGGGGTACGGGTTAGGATTAGGGTACGTGTTAGGGTTAGGGTAGGGGTTAGGGTTAGGTTACGCGTTAGTGTTAGGGTAGTTATTAAACCTAACCCACTCTCTAGATACCCCTTAGCACGTAAAGGAATATTATTTGGAGGTCCAGCCATGGAGAAGACTTTAGACACTAGGATAAGATAAGGAACACACCCATTATAAAGAAATCACATTAGGATTCTCTTTTTAAGCTGTTCCTTAAAACACTAGTGCTTAGGAAATCTATTGGAGGCAGAAGCAGTCAAGGGTAGCCTAGGGTTAGGGTTAGGCTTAGGGTACGGCTTAGGGTACGGCTTAGGGTACGGGTTCGGGGAGGGCTTCGGGTACGGCGTAGGGTATGGGTTAGGGTTAGGGTTAGGGTTAGTGTTAGGGTTAGGGCTCGGTTTGGGGTACGGGGTAGGATTAGGGTACGTGTTAGGGTTAGGGTAGGGGTTAGGGTTAGGTTACGTGTTAGTGTTAGGGTAGTTATTAAACCTAACCCACTCTCTAGATACCCCTTATCACGTAAAGGAATATTATTTGGAGGTCCAGCCATGGAGAAGAGTTTAGACACTAGGATAAGATAAGGAACACACCCATTATAAAGAAATCACATTAGGATTCTCTTTTTAAGCTGTTCCTTAAAACACTAGTGCTTAGGAAATCTATTGGAGGCAGAAGCAGTCAAGGGTAGCCTAGGGTTAGGGTTAGGCTTAGGGTACGGCTTATCGTACGGCTTAGGGTACGGGTTCGGGGAGGGCTTCGGGTACGGCGTAGGGTATGGGTTAGGGTTAGGGTTAGGGTTAGTGTTAGGGTTAGGGCTCGGTTTAGGGTATTGGTTAGGATTAGGGTACGTGTTATGGTTAGGGTAGGGGTTAGGGTTAGGGTACGCGTTAGTGTTAGGGTAGTTATTAAACCTATCCCACTCCCTAGATACCGCTTAGCACGTAAAGGAATATTATTTGGAGGTCCAGCCATGCAGAAGAGTTTAGACACTTTGATAAGATAAGGAACACACCCATTATAAAGAAATCACATTAGGATTCTCTTTTTAAGCTGTTCCTTAAAACACTAATGCTTAGGAAATCTATTGGAGGCAGAAGCAGTCAAGAGTAGCCTACGGTTAGGGTTAGGCTTGGGGTTAGGCTTAGGGTACGGCTTAGGATACGGGTTCGGGGAGGGCTTCGGGTACGGCATAAGTTATGGGTTAGGGTTAGGGTTAGTGTTAGGGTTAGGGCTCCGTTTAGGGTACGTGTTAGGATTAGGGTACATGTTAGGGTTAGTGTAGGGGTTAGGGTTAGGGTACGCATTAGGGTTAGGGTAGTTATTAAACCTATCCCACTCTCTAGATACACCTTAGCACGTCAAGGAATATTATTTGTGGGTCCAGCCATGGAGAAGAGTTTAGACACTAGGATAAGATAAGGAACACACCCATTATAAAGAAATCACAATAGGATTCTCTTTTTAAGCTGTTCCTTAAAACACTAGTGCTTAGGAAATCTATTGGAGGCAGAAGCAGTCAAGGGTAGCCTAGGGTTAGGGTTAGGCTTAGGGTACGGCTTAGGGTACGGCTTAGGGTACGGGTTCGCGGAGGGCTTCGGGTATGGCGTAGGGTATGGGTTAGGGTTAGGGTTAGGGTTAGTGTTAGGGTTAGGGCTCGGTTTAGGGTATTGGTTAGGATTAGGGTACGTGTTATGGTTAGGGTAGGGGTTAGGGTTAGGGTACGCGTTAGTGTTAGGGTAGTTATTAAAGCTATCCCACTCTCTAGATACCCCTTAGCACATAAGGAATATTATTTGGAGGTCCAGCCATGGAGAAGAGTTTAGACACTAGGATAAGATAAGGAACACACCCATTATAAAGAAATCACATTAGGATTCTCTTTTTAAGCTGTTCCTTAAAACACTAGTGCTTAGGAAATCTATTGGAGGCAGAAGCATTCAAGGGTAGCCTAGGGTTAGGGTTAGGCTTAGGGTTAGGCTTAGGGTACGGCTTAGGGTACGGGTTCGGGGAGGGCTTCTGGTACGGCGTAGGGTATGGGTTAGGGTTAGGGTTAGGGTTAGTGTTAGGGTTAGGGCTCGGTTTAGGGTATTGGTTAGGATTAGGGTACGTGTTAGGGTTAGGGTAGGGGTTAGGGTTAGGGTACGCGTTAGTGTTAGGGTAGTTATTAAACCTAACCCACTCTCTAGATACCCCTTAGCACATAAGGAATATTATTTGGAGGTCCAGCCATGGAGAAGAGTTTAGACACTAGGATAAGATAAGGAACACACCCATTATAAAGAAATCACATTAGGATTCTCTTTTTAAGCTGTTCCTTAAAACACTAGTGCTTAGGAAATCTATTGGAGGCAGAAGCAGTCAAGAGTAGCCTACGGTTAGGGTTAGGCTTGGGGTTAGGCTTAGGGTACGGCTTAGGGTACGGGTTCGGGGAGGGCTTCGGGTACGGCGTAGGGTATGGGTTAGGGTTAGGGTTAGGGTTAGTGGTAGGGTTAAGGCTCGGTTTGGGGTACGGGTTAGGATTAGGGTACGTGTTAGGGTTAGGGTAGGGGTTAGGGTTAGGTTACGCGTTAGTGTTAGGGTAGTTATTAAACCTAACCCACTCTCTAGATACCCCTTAGCACGTAAAGGAATATTATTTGGAGGTCCAGCCATGGAGAAGAGTTTAGACACTAGGATAAGATAAGGAACACACCCATTATAAAGAAATCACATTAGGATTCTCTTTTTAAGCTGTTCCTTAAAACACTAGTGCTTAGGAAATCTATTGGAGGCAGAAGCAGTCAAGGGTAGCCTAGGGTTAGGGTTAGGCTTAGGGTACGGCTTATCGTACGGCTTAGGGTACGGGTTCGGGGAGGGCTTCGGGTACGGCGTAGGGTATGGGTTAGGGTTAGGGTTAGGGTTAGTGTTAGGGTTAGGGCTCGGTTTAGGGTATTGGTTAGGATTAGGGTACGTGTTATGGTTAGGGTAGGGGTTAGGGTTAGGGTACGCGTTAGTGTTAGGGTAGTTATTAAAGCTATCCCACTCTCTAGATACCCCTTAGCACATAAAGGAATATTATTTGGAGGTCCAGCCATGGAGAAGAGTTTAGACACTAGGATAAGATAAGGAACACACCCATTATAAAGAAATCACATTAGGATTCTCTTTTTAAGCTGTTCCTTAAAACACTAGTGCTTAGGAAATCTATTGGAGGCAGAAGCAGTCAAGGGTAGCCTAGGGTTAGGGTACGGCTTAGGGTACGGCTTAGGGTACGGGTTCGGGGAGGGCTTCGGGTACGGCGTAGGGTATGGGTTAGGGTTAGGTTTAGGGTTAGTGTTAGGTTTAGGGCTCGGTTTAGGGTATTGGTTAGGATTAGGGTACGTGTTATGGTTAGGGTAGGGGTTAGGGTTAGGGTACGCGTTAGTGTTAGGGTAGTTATTAAAGCTATCCCACTCTCTAGATACCCCTTAGCACATAAAGGAATATTATTTGGAGGTCCAGCCATGGAGAAGAGTTTAGACACTAGGATAAGATAAGGAACACACCCATTATAAAGAAATCACATTAGGATTCTCTTTTTAAGCTGTTCCTTAAAACACTAGTGCTTAGGAAATCTATTGGAGGCAGAAGCAGTGAAGGGTAGCCTAGGGTTAGGGTACGGCTTAGGGTACGGCTTAGGGTACGGGTTCGGGGAGGGCTTCGGGTACGGCGTAGGGTATGGGTTAGGGTTAGGGTTAGGGTTAGTGTTAGGGTTAGGGCTCCGTTTAGGGTACGTGTTAGGATTAGGGTACATGTTAGGGTTAGGGTAGGGGTTAGGGTTAGGGTATGCGTTAGTGTTAGGGTAGTTATTAAACCTATCCCACTCTCTAGATACACCTTAGCACGTCAAGGAATATTATTTGGGGGTCCAGCCATGGAGAAGAGTTTAGACACTAGGATTAGATAAGGAACACACCCATTATAAAGAAATCACAATAGGATTCTCTTTTTAAGCTGTTCCTTAAAACACTAGTGCTTAGGAAATCTATTGGAGGCAGAAGCAGTCAAGGGTAGCCTAGGGTTAGGGTTAGGCTTAGGGTACGGCTTAAGGTACGGCTTAGGGTACGGGTTCGGGGAGGGCTTCGGGTACGGCGTAGGGTATGGGTTAGGGTTAGGGTTAGGGTTAGTATTAGGGTTAGGGCTCGGTTTAGGGTATTGGTTAGGATTAGGGTACGTGTTATGGTTAGGGTAGGGGTTAGGGTTAGGGTACGCGTTAGTGTTAGGGTAGTTATTAAAACTATCCCACTCTCTAGATACCCCTTAGCACATAAAGGAATATTATTTGGAGGTCCAGCCATGGAGAAGAGTTTAGACACTAGGATAAGATAAGGAACACACCCATTATAAAGAAATCACATTAGGATTCTCTTTTTAAGCTGTTCCTTAAAACACTAGTGCTTACGAAATCTATTGGAGGCAGAAGCAGTCAAGGGTAGCCTAGGGTTAGGGTACGGCTTAGGGTACGGCTTAGGGTACGGCTTAGGGTACGGGTTCGGGGAGGGCTTTGGGTACGGCGTAGGGTATGGGTTAGGGTTAGGGTTAGGGTTAGTGTTAGGGTTAGGGCTCGGTTTAGGGTACGGGTTAGGATTAGGGTACATGTTAGGGTTAGGGTAGGGGTTAGGGTTAGGGTACGCGTTAGGGTTAGGGTAGTTATTATACCTATCCCACTCTCTAGATACACCTTAGCACGTAAAGGAATATTATTTGGGGGTCCAGCCATGGAGAAGAGTTTAGACACTAGGATAAGATAAGGAACACACCCATTATAAAGAAATAACAATAAGATTCCCTTTTAAGCTGTTCCTTAAAACACTAGTGCTTAGGAAATCTATTGGAGGCAGAAGCAGTCAAGGGTAGCCTAGGGTTAGGGTTAGGCTTAGGGTAAGGCTTAGGGTACGGCTTAGGGTACGGGTTCGGGGAGGGCTTCGGGTACGGCGTAGGGTATGGGTTAGGGTTAGGGTTAGGGTTAGTGTTAGGGTTAGGGCTCGGTTTAGGGTATTGTTTAGGATTAGGGTACGTGTTATGGTTAGGGTAGGGGTTAGGGTTAGGGTACGCGTTAGTGTTAGGGTAGTTATTAAACCTATCCCACTCTCTAGATACCCCTTAGCACATAAAGGAATATTATTTGGAGGTCCAGCCATGGAGCAGAGTTTAGACACTAGGATAAGATAAGGAACACACCCATTATAAAGAAATCACATTAGGATTCTCTTTTAAGCTGTTCCTTAAAACACTAGTGCTTAGGAAATCTATTGGAGGCAGAAGCCGTCAAGGGTAGCCTAGGGTTAGGGTTAGGCTTAGGGTTAGGCTTAGGGTACGGCTTAGGGTACGGGATTGGTGAGGGGTTCGGG